>NW_024393148.1:0-2839 GCF_016617805.1 Bactrocera tryoni
ATATAAGCGTAATGTTTTATTTTAATTTTCATGTACTTTTTCACTTCATTGAATTCGCTTTTTTATTTCATATTTAATTTTTACAACAACACTCCGCAAATTCAAACCACTCAGTCCAAAACGGGCCCGTAAAAATCGATAAATGCAGAATAAATGAATGCGACACTTCAGATCTCAGGCATACAGGATTACCCTTTACGTTATAAAGCTTCTATAGTACCGCATTTTCCAATAGGGATTATATTTTTTATAGTGTCATTTCGGCAACTTTTAATATGTCATGATCTGTAATTGTTTTTCATTGTATTCAGCAATGTTTACATGAAAGTTATGTGCCAAGAACAACATTTACAAATTATTATATTTTATAATCAAAAATAATCGTTCTCAATTGGAAATTTTCGTGCGCTTTTGTCGTTTTAGTATAGTCATAATAATCGCCCACTTCTGCTCGCTATTCGTTGAATTGTTGATAATTTCGAGCGAACATTTTCTTTACATAATTTTCAAAGTGCCCATTAGACAAAGAAACGCCGTTAAAGGCAACTGTTGCTAAAGACAAAGAAGCAACTTGTCGACGTTCCCAAATTAGGACTGTCTGAAACGACAACCTGGCGGATTTTGAAAGAGGATTTGCGCTTGCATCCGTATAAAATTGTTTTTCATTCAAGAATTGAAGCACTGGACTACAGCAAACCTAAAGGTTGAATTTAGAGTTTTCAAAAAATCAGCATCTCCGATAGAGTCTCACTTTAGCTGCGGTAAACAAACAAAACTGTCGATGCGAAGGAACGCCACAAATTATTCATGAACAACTATAACATTCACCGAACTTGACAGTTTGATATGTCTTGGCACTTGGTCTGGTGGAATCATCGGTCCGTACTTTTTTCGAAATGAAGCTGTTGACAACGTTACTGTCAATGAAGAGCGGCTTAAATCGATAACAACCAACTTTTTATGACCGCAATTGGAAGAAGTTGATCTTGTCAATATCTGGTTTCAACAAGAAGGAACTGCGTGCCACACAGCACGTGCAACAACCGAATTACTGCAGAAAAGTTTGGAGATTTGACTATTTCAAGAAATTGTGATGTAGAAGGGTCTCCAAAAACTTGTGATTTGACATCATTAGACTAATTCTTGAGTGGTTATTTGTAGTCATTGGTCTCTAGCAATAAACTGGCTCTCTTCAAACTTTAAAAGTCAATATTGACGTGCTTTTCATGACATACGACTTGATTTAGTGGAAAAAGTACCCGACGATTGGGTTCATCGAATTCGTTCATGCAAAAGTAGTCGTGTGAACCATTTGAACGATGTTAAACTCAGCACTTAACTGTGTCGATTGTACTTCACATTTAATAAAAACATTGAACTTAATTAACAAGTAGTGGGTTTTGTTTTTGAAAAGAAAACATATCACACTTATTGGAAAATCCTGTATTACTTCAATCGTCGTCAATCGTTGTGTTCGAATAGTCGATTTATTGGCTTTTCTTATAATTCAAGAAAAACGATGAAATTTAACGTAAAATCTTATTTCTCGAAGTGAAAATCACTGACACAATCTCTTTACCATCGCTTACAATATAAAAGTGGAATGTTAAGAAACGGTAACAAGAAGAGCTGAGAAGTTGTGACATCTAGTTAGGTAGTTATATTCCATGAGGACCAGGCGAATTGCTGGAATTGCAATTAGCCTCCTCAACAAATTTGTAGCACCCTTAGTGTCGTAGCGACTTGGGGCCTGGGCTATCTGTATGTAGTCTACTACATACTGTACATCGTATAAAGGTCATCGGTACAAAATCTTTATTTTGTTAGCTTTTGGTTTGAGTTAGTCCTATGTTAACCTCGAAGCAGTGAAGACGTAAAATCGATTGAGAAACTTTCTGTGAATTTTTAAGGGGACTGTCAGCTTAAAAAAAAAAACGATTTTTAAAATTAAATGGAAAAAAACCATCAAAGACATTAACTTCGGTTACACGGAAGCTATAGTACTCTTCACAAATACGAACATTCATTACAAGAACTTTGATAGGCCTGTTTGTATGATAGTTATATGCTACAGTGTCTCGATCTGAACATTTTTCGGAGATTGCATCGATACTCGTACCCTTAGCAATAACCCATGCCAAATGAAGAAATACCATGCCTTATGAGTTATCTTCTCAAATGAAAAAGTTTTCCATTCAAGCACAATATTCCGATCGTTCAGATTGTATGGCAGCTATATGTTATTGTGGTAAGCAGGTTCTAGATAAGAAAAGGACGTGTACAAAATTTCAGTTCAATAGCTCATAAACTAAGGTATTACATAGTTCGCTTATATACAAACGAACGGACTGTTCAACGTATATAACTACTGTATCAATTGTTTTAAAAGTTTGAAGGGCAGATTAATATTATTTAGGGGTAAGTAGGTAAGTGCTCCGTCACAATGTCATGAATGATTTAACACCTGGGCAATTAAATTAATACGTAGACGACGGTCTCTACCGAATCCAGTCCTTTTACTTTCCGAACAAATCCTCTATATCCCACAAGGTGTGTACCAAAGTAAACAGGACTTAAAAAAAACAGAACAAATGGTTTTTTCGCCAAAATCAATTTATTTTATTCAAAATAGTCTCCTTCTGCTTCAATACAGCTTTTTGCACGGTCCAAAAGCATGTCGAACGAGTGTTTTAGCTCGTTGGCCGGTATGGCCGCCAGTATGCCGGTGCAAGCCTTTTGAATGGCCTCTACGTCTGCATAACGCTTTCCTTTCAAGGGCAAATGCATTTTTCCGAAAAGGAAGAAGTCGCACGGTGCCATATCAGGTGAATACGGAAAG
>NW_024393149.1:0-2274 GCF_016617805.1 Bactrocera tryoni
AATTGAATATAATTAAATTAAAATTAAAATTAAAATTAAAATTAAAATTAAAATTAAATTAAGATTAAAATCAAAATCAAAATTTAGATGAAAGTAAAACTAGACTTAACTAAAAATTAAAATTATAATTAAAATTAAAAGTAAAATTAAATTTAAATTGAATAAATTAAAATTAAAATTACAACGAAAATTAAATTAAAATTAAAACTAAATTTAAAATTATAATTTAAATTAAAATTAAAATTAAAAGTAAAATTAAATATAAATTGAAATTTAAATTGAAATAAACGAAAATTAAAATTAAAATTAAAATTAAATTTAAATTGAAATAAATAAAATTAAAACTACAAAGGAAATTAATCATAAAATTAAATATAAAAACTAAAACTAAAATTATAATTTAAATTAAAATTAAAAGTAAAATTAAATTTAAATTGAAATAAATTAAAATTAAAATTACAACGAAAATTAAACTTAAAATAAAAATTAAAACTAAATTTAAAATTATAATTTAAATTAAAATTAAAAGTAAAATTAAATTTAAATTGAAATTGAAATAAACGAAATTAAATTCAAATTAAAGTTGAAGTTTAAATTGAAATAAATAAAAGAAATTAAATTACAAAAGAAAATTAAGCTTAAAATTAATTTATTATAAAACTAAAACTAAATTATGAATTTAAATTAAAATTAAAAGTAATAGTAAAATTAAATTTAAATTGAAATAAACTAAAATTAAAATTACAAAGAAAATTAAACTTAAAATTAAAATTAAAATGAAAATGAGTGCATTAAAATGAAATTAAAACTAAAATTAAAATTAAAATAATACTAAAAATAAAATCATAATCAAAATCAAAATTAAAACAATTAAGGAAGGGCTAAGTTCGGGAGTCACCGAACATTTTATACTCTCGCATGGTAAAGTGATAATCGAGATTTCAT
Source organism: Bactrocera tryoni (assembly GCF_016617805.1). Lineage (NCBI taxonomy): Eukaryota > Metazoa > Arthropoda > Insecta > Diptera > Tephritidae > Bactrocera > Bactrocera tryoni. The sequence continues at coordinate 946 of NW_024393149.1, forward strand.
TATCCGTCATTTACATATTTTTCAAATACCGTATTTGTGTAAAGTTTTATTCCGCTATCATCATTGGTTCCTAATGTTTATATATATTATACAGAGAAGGCATCAGATGGAATTCAAAATAGCTTTATATTGGAAGAAGGCGTGGTTGTGAACCGATTTCAGCCATATTTCGTACATGTCATCAGGGTGTTAAGAAAACATTATATACCGAATTTCATTGAAATCGGTCCAGTAGCTCCTGAGATATGGTTTTTGGTCCATAAGTGGGCGACGCCACGCCCATTTTCAATTTTTAAAAAAAGCCTGCGGGCAGCTTCTTTCTGCCATTTCTTCCGTAAAATTTAGTGTTTCTGACGTTTTTTGTTAGTCGGTTAACGCACTTTTAGTGATTTTCAACATAACCTTTGTATGGGAGGTGGGCGTGGTTATTATCCGATTTCTTCCATTTTTGAACTGTATATGGAAATGTCTGAAGAAAACGAATCTGTAGAGTTTGGTTGACATAGCTATAATAGTTTCCGAGATATGTACAAAAAACTTAGTAGGGGGCGGGGCCACGCCCGTTTTCCAAAAAAATTACTTCCGAATATGTCCCTCCCTAATGCGATCCTTTGTGCCAAATTTCACTTTAATATCTTTATTTATGGCTTAGTTATGACACTTTATAGGTTTTCGGCTGCCGCCATTTTGTGGGCGTGGCAGTGGGCCGATTTTTCCCATCTTCGAACTTAACCTTCTTATGGAGCCAAGGAATACGTGTACCGACTTTCATCATGATATCTCAATTTTTACTCAAGTTACGAACAGCTTGCACGGACGGACGGACAGACGGACGGACAAACGGACGGACAGACAGACAGATTTCGACTCTACTAAATCGCCCTGATCACTTTAATTGCTCGATATAACCCTATATCTGACTCTTTTAGTTTCAGGACTTACAAACAATAGTTATGTGGGGCTCTGAAAACTATAATACTCTCGTTAGCTTAACATTGTATTTGCGAGAGTATAAAAAGTCATCTAGAAAATATAGATTTTAATTAGTTGTAAAAATTAAAATTATAATTGAAAATAAATTCAAAATGCGCAGTAAATTAAATTTTGATGCAATAAAGATTAAATTCAGCTCCAACTCTCGCTCGCTTTGCAGACCACACTTTTTACTTCGGTGCATTTGCCACACACAAAGCTCAATGTCATTGTTGCGTTAGCTAGCCCACCGATTATTATTGTTGTTTTACCACGCAAATTGCACATGTAACTGTGCAATACGTGTTGAAACTCAAACGTCTGCAGCAATTCACTAGTTGTTGTTGTTGTTTGTGT
>NW_024393150.1:0-2356 GCF_016617805.1 Bactrocera tryoni
AATTGGATTCTACTAAAACTAACATATAGAAATTTTAAATGCTTGAAAACTATTTCAAAATGATAAGTTGGTTACAAGCAGAAATCCAAGGAATATATTACATCTTCAGCGGCTGATGACTTGGCATTCGGAGAGATAATATTCTAATGCTTCATAATCCGCAGCGCTTGCTCTCTATTCTTCCGATTCCATTCTATCCGGTTTCTAAAGGCGACATCTCTAGGCTCAGTGATCCTTGATAACACCCAGTTCCCTCCTACCGAAACGTATAAGCCTTTTAGTCTATTAAAATAAAAACTTTTGACACAAAATATAATTTGATACTTCGTACCAAACTTTCCTTGATCTAAGATTGGCTAGGTAAGCTTATAAAATGAGGAATTTAGCTTCTATTTAATACGTTGTAAAAATGCAAAAGCTGAAATAATAATAATAACAATACTTCGTAATTATGTGTGCACAGTATAACACAGCTGTTTTTTTGCCGTGCGGTGTCGAGTGACGTTTCCTTCCGCCAGTTTGTCGGCTATTGCACAGAGGATTAATGTCTAGTGATGGACGAGGACCTATGGTTATGCTTGTTTGCATAACAAACTATCCAAGCTACAAGATAAGACATGTATTGGGTCGGCATCCTGTTGGAAATTGGTTTGCTGTTATGAACAGCCGATTTGCCATCATCTTAAAATTTAAATTTTTGTCCCAAAATGTTCAGATAACATGCTTATCCACAGTCCACCAATAAAGTCCAAATGTCCAACCTTCGATGCATCCATACACCGCAACCATATAACATCATCCCCACTACGCTCTTACCATTGGCAATACATTTTGTCCTTGCGACTCTTTCATCGATCTTTCTCCACACTTTCGTGACTCGTCTGGTAGAACCAAATTTATTAAATTTGAATCGTCGGTGAACACAATGTTTTCCCAAACCACTACGGTTTGTTTAAATATTGTTTAGCAAACGCCGACATTTTCTTTTATTAACCTTATATATGCATGGCTTACGACGCGCGACTCGTCCATGACCAGCACTCTTCAACAAATTCCTACTGTTTGGGGATTTATTTTTGTGTACATATTTGCAAAATGTATAAGCATATGTATCTGAGCATTTTAAGAAAAAGATCGAAATTTTAAGTGCTAAGCAATCGGTTGTTAATAGCAGCCATTTTCTACTACCAGGATAACGACCCAAACACACAACTTATCTTGTACGTGAATGGTTTGTTATGGAAATAAAAATAACTCCATAGGTCCCGCACCGCTGTAGACATTAACCTATTCAAAATATCTCGGAACTTTTGGAAAACCGTGTCGAAAACATCGAATTTCATCAAAATAAGGCCAAAAAGCTGGATCATGGACTTACGGGTCGTATCATCCGGAAATAATACTAGAAATTGAGGGAGCATACAACGATGTCTAGGGACACTAATAGCAACAAAATGGTAGCCAAACCCGTTAAAGTATTGTACTTTGTTTTGCAAAATATTCATAAGTGTACGTAAACTTTGATATAAATTATGCTCATTTTAAGTTTTTGACCAAATTTTTTTATTTTGTAAAAAAGATTGATATGCTGTTTAATGTTAACATACATATCATGAAATGGATAGAAAAAAACCACAAAATTTATCCATTTTGAAACAAATAAACGTGTCGAAATTTAATAGAACTAGGTGTATGTAAACTTTATTGGTCCACTGTACGTGTAGATGTGAAACTAATGGGTCCTAGTCGTCAACGTTTGAATTTTTCGTACATGTATACATATATAGTACATATATTTACATACAGCATTTGATGCAAAAATTAAGCATACAAAGTAGTGTTTCGCTGCAATCGACTGCTGGTAGTTCATAATTGATTTTGCGTTAACATTTTCAAATTCAAATTATTGCTAATATTAATGACCTAGAGCGCCACTAAAAAAATATGTATATACGTGCATACATATGTATGTATGTATACATATACTACAAATACGAGTAAATAAAAAATGAAAATTTAGAGAACGGTATTTTTTCTCCGCAGTTTCTGTCATATACAAATCATTTCAAATCCAGAAGCATTTCATCTCAGATGTACTTGTACATTATGATAAAACAAGTATCCGGAAATTATAAATAAAACGCAAAATATTTAATTACACATCAATGTTTATTTTGTCGCATTCAAAGTAATCCCCACCGGATGTAGTACACTCATGACAACGATTTTTCCAGTCCTCGAAACACTTTTCATAAGCACTTTTTGGGATGTCCTTCAGCTCCTTCATCAAATTTTGTCTTATCTCATCGATCGACTAAAAACGGGTTCCACGGAGCGGCAATTTCAATTTGGAGAA
>NW_024393151.1:0-4725 GCF_016617805.1 Bactrocera tryoni
TACAACTGTTCATACAGCGCTCAAAATTTCTCTTTCAAAACTTTTGCTTCTGTCATCAGAAACGTTGCAATTGTATGGATTTTTCTCAGATAAGTATGTCAGAGTACTGATCATTGATGAAATTAGCATGGTTAGTGCAGAACTTCTACATAAAATTGATAATCGCCTAAAACAAATAAAATTCAAAAACACATATTTCGGAAGTATAGATGTTATTTTGATCGGAGATTTACGGCAATTGCCACCAGTAAGATCGACACCAATTTACAAGACAATCAGAACGAGCATGATTGGACCGCATTTATGGAGAAAATTAAAATTTTATCAACTCACCACAGTAATGAGACAAGCTAATGTTGCATTTCACAAGTTTTGACAAAAATAGTTAATGGAGATGTACTAGATGAGCATGAGTTTCAACTTATTGAATTGAGATTTATCAAAAAAGAGGATGTTGCTACATTATGCCCTGATGGAGTTCGTTTATTTTTTAAAAATGAAGATGTTGCCGCCTATAACAATTTGATTTTGAGCCAAAGTGAAAACAAAGTTCTTTCAATGTCCGCAAACGTCATTATTGGTGCTAAAAGTGCTGAGCAAGAAGCTAATTTTGGACTTAAATTACATAAAAAATCTGTTATTGACACTGGAGGACTGCCTTATCACATTACTTTTGTCGTTGGAAAGCATTATGTTATTACAACTAACATCGACATTTCTGATGGTTTGTGCAATGGTGCTGTTAGGAAATTGGTACATCTAGAATTTGATGAAAGAAACACATTAATAAGAGTTTGGCTGGAATTTTGTCATTCAGATAAAGTGGATAGGAAAAAAAGGCAAAAAGCAGCCGCTCTAGCAGTGCAAAACAGAGTTGGCAAATCTGTTGAATTACGAACAGCAAATATTTCATTAACATCGGATAGAAAATGTATAGCCAAACGCAAACATTTTCCATTAACTTCAGCTCTTGCTCTAACTATACATAAGTTGCACGGTGGAACTTTTGCCGAAATAGCATATGAGTATAGTAAAACACTTTCCCAGGAACTCGTTTATGTTGCGCTCTCTCGGGTGACTAATATTGAAAAATTGTATATCACGACAAAAAACGATAATTCTATAATCAAGTTTTATCATAAACGAAAGCAAGCTGCATCGACTGCATTTTTGTTGCAAGAACTCAAAAGACTGTCTTTAAATAGTGTTCAGACGATAGCTCAAAGCGTATTCGATTTCATTAGTAATAGAAAAGGCATTTCAATAATGACTTTCAACTGCCAAAGTCTAAATAGTCATAAATACGATTTATGTTTAAATGAGTTAAGCCTCCCCCCTCACTCAACCTGGGAAAAACTGGCGCACCCTACTACGACAGCGCAATTCCCCACAGTTGATGACACTACATCACACCACAGTTGAGAACATCACCACACCAGCAAGCAGTCATCACAACAAAAAAGGATTTGAACGATGCACCTGACGATCATCGCCCGTCAACATTCGAACATACACATTCGCCTTCAATTTTTCGTCCTTGACTGATCCCCCGCGCTGCAACGTATTGATCCTCCGCGGCGCCACGTCGATATCTCCTGCTATCACTCGGTTTAGGAGCTAAGTATATCCACCCCGCTCCGTACTCTTGAATTTCCAACCTAACTATGTATTTAATACTTACGCTAAATAAACCTTAAACTAAAATCATTTTAAATAAAGCATTTTTTATTTAACGATTGTGAAAGTGGTCGGTAATTCCTTTTGCAAAGTTGAGCAGCAATTTATTCATGGTCCTTCGAGTCATAGTGACAGGCACTATGGATTTTGAAATAAAATAAAATAAAAGGAAATCCATTGCAGTGAGGTGAGAAGTGAACAATCAAACAAACAAAAAAAAAGAAACATAGAAAAAACAAACAAATCAATCACTTAGCACAAATGCAAAAACTTTGCTAATGCGAAAATGCCAGTTCTTTTCTTCGCGCACAATTCTAATTGAATAACATGTTAGTAATCGACGATGCCGCGATGCCGATACCCACGATGCCAAAGTACCGTTACGTAGCGTGTACTCGCCGCATCGGCATCGCCGCTTACTAATATGTTACTTTTTTAATTACATGTGCAGGTCTCTGATATATATGTACATGCATACATGTGTGTACAAACATATGTACTTATGTAGTTGAAATAGAACAGAAGTGCACTAGAGAAAATCTGTGTTTAGGGGATGATATACAAACCGAACGCTGTCGATCATTTCAATCAGTTTGCATCACTTTGGGTATTTTCTGCTAATACGAACGTTCATAAACAAATCAGGTATAAGCCGATCGTTAGTGATACAAAGTTGTTCTCTATCGCTGATTTGAAGAAAACAGTTCGCTTCGTGTACATACATGAACTGAACTGGCAGAATCAGACAGAGTAACGGATCAGTACTTAAGTATAAAGAAAAATTTATTATTCGTTGTAGTTCTCTGGTATGTACCTACATATAAGTATATATGAATGTATGAACAAGCAGATTATTGCGCGAGTTAAGGAATGTATTCTTTATAATAGTAACAAACACCAAAACAATCTTTTGTTTCAGTAAACAGAATGCAGTAACAACCTTGAGTTGGAACAAGTGAAATGCACTATCACTACAACAAACAATCCTAAACAAACAAGTATCAAAACAACATAAAGTTTGAATACCACAACAACCTTATCTTAAAAAAAAAACAATTGTATCTAAACAAGCAATATATGTATATGTAAACAAATCTAAACAAATAATATAATCTGTATCTTAACAAACTATCAACTAGTAATAAGTAAACATCTTAGTTAGTATAAATAGAAGTAAGGACCATGTAATAAGTTAGGCCGACACGTAATGTCTCCTTTTTGCGTAAACTACTAAGGAACCGACCGATCGACGCTTTTTGTTTTTAGCAAAGTAGCTTTACGCCTAACTTTTTAGCTAAGTTTTTACACTTTTACACGGCGCGTGATACAGATGGCTTTACGCTCCTTTGCATCTAAGTTGTCCTTGCACTTTACGTGACTTTTAGTACAAACAGCTTTACGCTCGCTTGCAATTCGCTCGGGCGCCTGTTAAGCTTTCTCTCGTTGAGAAAGCTAAAAAACAAAAAAAACAAAATTGTTTTCGCGTTTAACAACGGTGCTGCATGGATGGCAGCGCGACCGCGTTACTTTATTGATTTACATAAAATGTGTCTAAATTAGTGCTAAACATAATTTTATACCTAAATTCCGTCTAGCCTGCAGTGTGGTGGAGTGATGCACTTCCAGGAATTGGCTTGTGAAGGTGCATAAGCATTTCGGGTGCGCGTGCCGGAAGTCAAGTCGTTGTTACTGAAACTGCTGCGGCGATTTGCTTAAGTCAGTAAGTTATGTAGTAGTTGCGCAAGTTATGTTGTCGAATTGTTGATAGGTGTTGTATTAACTCATACATATGTATGTATGTATATTTATGTCTCTTCATATTCATGAGTATGTAAGAGAGCTGTATTTGTACACATTTTTCGCTGTTAAAAATGGAATATCAAAGAACTTATTTTTCTTCGATATTCCTTGATTGCGCATACATGCTATGGCATCATAAGCCGTACGTATATTATTTCTCTTCATATTCTCTGTTTGAGTATGTGGAGAACTGTTAAAAATGTTAACATTTCACATCGTGAATTCTGAAGTTGTGAGGTGAATTCCGTACTCCAATCTTATAAATTGTTCGACATCGAACCTGCACCTTCTCTATGTTTTAAGTTATCTGGTTCAGAATAGACAACATTGTTAATCAATTCGTGTATCTGCCAGCGTCAACTGACCTGATGCAACACGAAAAATCTGTTCTTCGGCAATCGCGATCGCGTAAACGTATGGCTGGCTTCGGTTGCAATCATATCATGTCACTGATTTGAATCATGTGTGGCAAAAAATGTATCAGCTTTAAAAATGTGCGCGTGTTACAAATTTTCGAAGCGTAAATAATGGAAATTGCATGGAATACGTACATATGAACATACATATATACCAGTGGTCGGCATTTCTTAGCACAATAGGGAATATATCCTTAAAAGACATTTTGTTAATTTTCATTATACTATTAACTATTTAGATTAGATGCTTAATTTTAATTCCAATTTCTCACTGGGCTACTTTTTTCGTGCTCACCAACCCAGTGACAGATCCTCTCATGCCGACCACTGATATATACATACATACATTTGCTGTATGTATGTATGTACTCGATGGAATTTCCATTTTACATATAACATATGTATATATATACCACAGACCTGCACGATTAAGGTAGGCATCGTACGATTACGTTACTAAGTAACACTTCTGACGATTACCACGATGCGAAGGTAACATTGCGCATCGGCATCGCGGCATCGTTGCATCGTACGATTACTATCTGGTATCGTCAATGGCAAATGAAACGAAGTACATACATAAAAGTAAATTCTTGTGATTTTTCGTTCGTATTTACCTTATATTAGGAAAAAATTAATAAAATTCTCTTCATTTAAACGTAAATTAATTCAATATAACATAACATAACACAACATAAATTAATTCAATAAATAAGAATAAATTAAATATATTTCGTTATTTTCGATCAAAATAAGCAACGAATTAAAAATAAAAATATTTAATATGAACTTAATTTTTTTGTTGTGAATGCAAAAATAAAATGGCGTCCAG
>NW_024393152.1:0-634 GCF_016617805.1 Bactrocera tryoni
TGCGAACACCTCCCCAGTCATCCTGACCTTAACCCCATCGAGCATCTGTGGGATTTGCTAGATAAAAAGGTTCGAAATCATAACATAACATAACATCAAAAGAACAGCTTAGAAGAGTCCTTTCCGAAGAATGGCTGAAAATCGGGGCCGATGTTACCAAAATCCAGTGCATTCAATGCCCAATCGTTGTCAGGAAGTCATTAAACGAAAGAGATTGCAAAACAAAATATTAAAGTTTGTTTAAACGCTTATTTAAAAATAGAATTGTTGAAATTGGCGAATACTTTTGTCCAACCATTTTCTGAACTTTCTGGAGTTTTTAGCTTAAATATTAAGATTTATTATTTTTAGTTGGGAGTTTTTTGTCAAAAAGGAATGCATGGAACATAGTTTATTGAAATATAACGTAAAAACTAACATTTAGAATATTTTTTTAGTAGTTTGAGCCTAATTTATGTATATGTTAGCTTGTTCAGTGGCAGAATACTTTTGTCCATCTGTGTATATGTATTCACACATACATATGTATATATGTACATATATACACAAATGCTACTGATCAAGGAATATTAAAAGTCAAAGCTGCTTATCAGTACATTTAAGTAGACGTAACTGTATTACACTTAATTACATA
>NW_024393153.1:0-1632 GCF_016617805.1 Bactrocera tryoni
ACATCAGAATTCGTTTCAGAGGTATGGTTCCTTCGGCAAAGTTTCTTATTTTGATCCTTAGAATATGATTTTCATAGAGCAATGGGCGATTTTTTTGCCTCCCCACAAATAGACCCGGCCTAATGTATGTATGTTAATCAATCTCTTGGGTTTCTTAATTTCAAACTATTCAGTTCACTCGAACTTAGTTCATCCATGGCAGCAAGGGTCGTATTGCGCTCATTGTGTTCAGCACTTGATACTGCTTCGGATGAACTTATGCGTTCTGCTTCATTTTCAACTTCCGCCTCGAATTCATCTTCAGAATTGCTTTCTCCAATGGGTTAATTTTTTTCATTCATTTGACCGAATCGCATTCATCGGAGAAAATGATTGCCAACTGAGAATTTCAATAATATAACTTTGTATTTTTTTTTATTGCGTTTTGATCCATTGGTTAATCAAAGTAGTGACATTCGGGGGCAAAAACATCGCTGCAATTGAACGATCTTCAGACTTTAATTCATCTTCATTTGGATGCGAAGATGCGTTGTCTTCTTCTTTTGGGGCAATCCGATCTTTTTATACTCTCGCAACAAAGTTGCTAAGGAGAGTATTATAGTTTTGTTCACATAACGGTTGTTTGTAAGTCCTAAAACTAAAAGAGTCAGATATAGGGTTATATATACCAAAGTGATCAGGGTGACGAGTAGAGTCGAAATCTGGATGTCTGTCTGTCCGTCCGTCCGTCTGTCCGTCCGTCCGTGCAAGCTGTAACTTGAGTAAAAATTGAGATATCATGATGAAACTTGGTACACGTATTTCTTGGCTCCATAAGAGAGTTAAGTTCGAAGCAAAATCGGCCCACTGCCACGTCCACAAAATGGCGGAAACCGAAAACCTATAAAGTGTCATAACTAAGCCATAAATAAAGATACTAAAGTGAAATTTGACACAAGGAATCGCATTAGGGAGGGGCATATTTGGACGCAATTTTTTTGGAAAAGTGGGCGTGGCCCCGCCCCCCACTAAGTTTTTTGTACATATCTCGGAAACTACTATAGCTATGTCATCCAACCTCTATAGAGTCGTTTCCTTCAAGCATTTCCATATACAGTTCAAAAATGGAGGAAATCGGATAATAACCAGGCCCACCTCCCATACAAAGGTTATGTTGAAAATCACTAAAAGTGCGTTAACCGACTAACAAAAAACGTCAGAAACACTAAATTTTACGGAAGAAACGGCAGAAGGAAGCTGCACCCAGGCTTTTTTTAAAAATTGAAAATGGGCGTGGCCTCGCCCACTTATGGACCAAGAACCATATCTCAGGAGCTACTCAACCGATTTCAATGAAATTCGGTATATAATATTTTCTTAACATCCTGATGACATGTACGAAATATGGGTGAAATCGGTTCACAACCACGCCTTCTTCTAATATAACGCAATTTTGAATTCCATCTGATGCCTTCTCTGTATAATACGAGTATATACATTAGGAACCAATGATGATAGCGGAATAAAACTTTACAAAAATACGGTATTTGAAAAATATGTAAATGACGTATTATGAAATCTCGATTATCACTTTACCATGCAAGAGAGTATAAAATGTCTCGGTGACACCCGAACTTAGCCCTTCCTTACTTG
>NW_024393154.1:0-4954 GCF_016617805.1 Bactrocera tryoni
AGATGAAGAAAGTTAATTAACTTAAATATGTTAAATTAATGATTTAAGGCAATTCAATATCGACTGCTAAATGTGTATATACAAGAAAATCGACTTTATACCTGAATATAAGATTGTCGAATTCTTCCAAATGCACTGCCGTTATGGCTTTATGTCAACTTCAGTAAGATGAAGAATGTTAATTAACTTAAATATGTTAAATTAATGATTTAAGGCAATTCAATATCGACTGCTAAATGTGTATATACAAGAAAATCGACTTTATACCTGAATATAAGATTGTCGAATTTTTACAAATGCACTGCCGTTATGGCTTTATGTCAACTTCAGTAAGATGAAGAATGTTAATTAACTTAAATATGTTAAATTAATGATTTAAGGCAATTCAATATCGACTGCAAAATGTGTATATACAAGAAAATCGACTTTATACCTGAATATAAGATTGTCGAATTTTTACAAATGCACTGCCGTTATGGCTTTATGTCAACTTCGGTAAGATGAAGAATGTTAATTAACTTAAATATGTTAAATTAATGATTTAAGGCAATTCAATATCGACTGCAAAATGTGTATATACAAGAAAATCGACTTTATACCTGAATATAAGATTGTCGAATTTTTACAAATGCACTGCCGTTATGGCTTTATGTCAACTTCAGTAAGATGAAGAAAGTTAATTAACTTAAATATGTTAAATTAATGATTTAAGGCAATTCAATATCGACTGCTAAATGTGTATATACAAGAAAATCGACTTTATACCTGAATATAAGATTGTCGAATTTTTACAAATGCACTGCCGTTATGGCTTTATGTCAACTTCGGTAAGATGAAGAAAGTTAATTAACGTAAATATGTTAAATTAATGATTTAAGGCAATTCAATATCGACTGCTAAATGTGTATATACAAGAAAATCGACTTTATACCTGAATATAAGATTGTCGAATTTTTACAAATGCACTGCCGTTATTGCTTTATGTCAACTTCAGTAAGATGAAGAAAGTTAATTAACTTAAATATGTTAAATTAATGATTTAAGGCAATTCAATATCGACTGCTAAATGTGTATATACAAGAAAATCGACTTTATACCTGAATATAAGATTGTCGAATTTTTACAAATGCACTGCCGTTATGGCTTTATGTCAACTTCGGTAAGATGAAGAAAGTTAATTAACTTAAATATGTTAAATTAATGATTTAAGGCAATTCAATATCGACTGCTAAATGTGTATATACAAGAAAATCGACTTTATACCTGAATATAAGATTGTCGAATTTTTACAAATGCACTGCCGTTATGGCTTTATGTCAACTTTGGTAAGATGAAGAAAGTTAATTAACTTAGATATGTTAAATTAATAATTAAAGGCAATTCAATATCGACTGCTAAGTGTGTATATACAAGAAAATCGACTTTATACCTGAATATAATATTGTGGAATTATTCCAAATAATTATCTTAAATTTTTTTTAATTATCTTAAATATGTTAAATTAATGATTAAAGGCAATTCAATATCGACTGCTAAGTGTGTGTATACAAGAACATCGACTTTATACCTGAATATAAGATTGTCGAATTATTCCAAATGCACTGCCGTTATGGCTTTATGTCAACTTCAGTAAGATGAAGAAAGTTAATTAACTTAAATATGTTAAATTAATGATTTAAGGCAATTCAATATCGACTGCTAAATGTGTATATACAAGAAAATCGACTTTATACCTGAATATAAGATTGTCGAATTTTTACAAATGCACTGCCGTTATGGCTTTATGTCAACTTGGGTAAGATGAAGAAAGTTAATTAACTTAAATATGTTAAATTAATGATTTAAGGCAATTCAATATCGACTGCTAAATGTGTATATACAAGAAAATCGACTTTATACCTGAATATAAGATTGTCGAATTTTTACAAATGCACTGCCGTTATGGCTTTATGTCAACTTCAGTAAGATGAAGAAAGTTAATTAACTTAAATATGTTAAGTTAATGATTTAAGGCAATTCAATATCGACTGCTAAATGTGTATATACAAGAAAATCGACTTTATACCTGAATATAAGATTGTCGAATTTTTACAAATGCACTGCCGTTATGGCTTTATGTCAACTTCAGTAAGATGAAGAAAGTTAATTAACTTAAATATGTTAAATTAATGATTTAAGGCAATTCAATATCGACTGCTAAATGTGTATATACAAGAAAATCGACTTTATACCTGAATATAAGATTGTCGAATTTTTACAAATGCACTGCCGTTATGGCTTTATGTCAACTTCAGTAAGATGAAGAAAGTTAATTAACTTAAATATGTTAAATTAATGATTTAAGGCAATTCAATATCGACTGCTAAATGTGTATATACAAGAAAATCGACTTTATACCTGAATATAAGATTGTCGAATTTTTACAAATGCACTGCCGTTATGGCTTTATGTCAACTTCAGTAAGATGAAGAAAGTTAATTAACTTAAATATGTTAAATTAATGATTTAAGGCAATTCAATATCGACTGCTAAATGTGTATATACAAGAAAATCGACTTTATACCTGAATATAAGATTGTCGAATTTTTACAAATGCACTGCCGTTATGGCTTTATGTCAACTTCAGTAAGATGAAGAAAGTTAATTAACTTAAATATGTTAAATTAATGATTTAAGGCAATTCAATATCGACTGCTAAATGTGTATATACAAGAAAATCGACTTTATACCTGAATATAAGATTGTCGAATTTTTACAAATGCACTGCCGTTATGGCTTTATGTCAACTTCGGTAAGATGAAGAAAGTTAATTAACTTAAATATGTTAAATTAATGATTTAAGGCAATTCAATATCGACTGCTAAATGTGTATATACAAGAAAATCGACTTTATACCTGAATATAAGATTGTCGAATTTTTACAAATGCACTGCCGTTATGGCTTTATGTCAACTTCGGTAAGATGAAGAAAGTTAATTAACTTAAATATGTTAAATTAATGATTTAAGGCAATTCAATATCGACTGCTAAATGTGTATATACAAGAAAATCGACTTTATACCTGAATATAAGATTGTCGAATTCTTCCAAATGCACTGCCCTTGAGGCTTTATGTCAACTTCAGTAAGATGAAGAAAGTTAATTAACTTAAATATGTTAAATTAATGATTTAAGGCAATTCAATATCGACTGCTAAATGTGTATATACAAGAAAATCGACTTTATACCTGAATATAAGATTGTCGAATTCTTCCAAATGCACTGCCCTTGAGGCTTTATGTCAACTTCAGTAAGATGAAGAAAGTTAATTAACTTAAATATGTTAAATTAATGATTTAAGGCAATTCAATATCGACTGCTAAATGTGTATATACAAGAAAATCGACTTTATACCTGAATATAAGATTGTCGAATTTTTACAAATGCACTGCCGTTATGGCTTTATGTCAACTTCAGTAAGATGAAGAAAGTTAATTAACTTAAATATGTTAAATTAATGATTTAAGGCAATTCAATATCGACTGCTAAATGTGTATATACAAGAAAATCGACTTTATACCTGAATATAAGATTGTCGAATTTTTACAAATGCACTGCCGTTATGGCTTTATGTCAACTTCAGTAAGATGAAGAAAGTTAATTAACTTAAATATGTTAAATTAATGATTTAAGGCAATTCAATATCGACTGCTAAATGTGTATATACAAGAAAATCGACTTTATACCTGAATATAAGATTGTCGAATTCTTCCAAATGCACTGCCGTTATGGCTTTATGTCAACTTCAGTAAGATGAAGAAAGTTAATTAACTTAAATATGTTAAATTAATGATTTAAGGCAATTCAATATCGACTGCTAAATGTGTATATACAAGAAAATCGACTTTATACCTGAATATAAGATTGTCGAATTCTTCCAAATGCACTGCCGTTATGGCTTTATGTCAACTTCAGTAAGATGAAGAAAGTTAATTAACTTAAATATGTTAAATTAATGATTTAAGGCAATTCAATATCGACTGCTAAATGTGTATATACAAGAAAATCAACTTTATACCTGAATATAAGAATGTCGAATTCTTCCAAATGCACTGCCGTTATGGCTTTATGTCAACTTCAGTAAGATGAAGAAAGTTAATTAACTTAAATATGTTAAATTAATGATTTAAGGCAATTCAATATCGACTGCTAAATGTGTATATACAAGAAAATCGACTTTATACCTGAATATAAAATTGTCGAATTTTTCCAAATGCACTGCCGTTATGGCTTTATGTCAACTTCAGTAAGATGAAGAAGGTTAATTAACTTAAATATGTTAAATTAATGATTTAAGGCAATTCAATATCGACTGCTAAATGTGTATATACAAGAAAATAAACTTTATACCTGAATATAAGAATGTCGAATTCTTCCAAATGCACAGCCCTTATAGCTTTATAACAACTTCAGTAAGAATGAAGAAGGCTAATTAACTTAAATATGTTAAATTAATGATTTAAGGCAATTCAATATCGACTGCTAAATGTGTATATACAAGAAAATCGACTTTATACCTGAATATAAGATTGTCGAATTTTTACAAATGCACTTCCGTTATGGCTTTATGTCAACTTCAGTAAGATGAAGAAAGTTAATTAACTTAAATATGTTAAATTAATGATTTAAGGCAATTCAATATCGACTGCTAAATGTGTATATTCAAGAAAATCGACTTTATTCCTGAACATAAGTTTGTCGAATTTTTACAAATCCACCTCCGTTATGGCTTTATGTCAACTTCAGTAAGATGAAGAAAGTTAATTAACTTAAATATGTTAAATTAATGATTTAAGGCAATTCAATATCGACTGCTAAATGTGTATATACAAGAAAATCGACTTTATACCTGAATATAAGATTGTCGAATTTTTACAAATGCACTTCCGTTATGGCTTTATGTCAACTTCAGTAA
>NW_024393155.1:0-4738 GCF_016617805.1 Bactrocera tryoni
GACCAGCGGTGGAGCTTTCAGCTACAATCGACACGTAATGGATCGGACGACTACGTAAAGCTTCTTTAGGCGTCACCTTCCACTACCAAAAGACCTAGGAGTTTTCATGATGTGGTGCTGTTGTTATGAAGTCCATGGATTTTCAGGAGATCTACGGGTGATTTATATCTTTACAAGAAGCTTGATTGATTTGTTTAAGGAATATGGGTTCAGGAGAATATGGACACAGTTAAATTTACTACTGACAGGGGAGGTAATGTGTTAAAAGCATTGCAAAAATATACGCATAAACTGCAGCAGTCCATCTATTTTCCAATGTTTTGGATACAAGTCGTTCGCTTGGTCACAAAAGAGCTGACAGATGTCTTAGGAGTCTTGCAAAAAAATTGTAAAACATTTTAAAAAAGCAAATTTACAGCATTTACTACCCGCTATCATTGAAAGCCCAGTGTCGGCGGAATTCCCACTACGGAATGATTTCAAACCCATAATTGACACGGTTTGAAATTGACAACGCCTCTAATTGATAACGGTGAGTAAAAGCCAACGGTGCTAAGCACGTTAATATACCGACGTTTAAAAGTCTTGTTTGAATTGTGCAAGGAGTTTTGAAACTGTGTTCAAGAAATTACAACTTTGTAGTTTCCTCCATCGCTGTGTTATGTTTTCCATCTCATTTTTAAAAAATAAAAAATATTTGCGAACCGAATAGTGATGACGCACACTTGTGCTCACATAATTAAGCCACTGCATAGCAAAAAACTATGTTTCTGAAAATAAATTCAAACCGTATTAGCTTTTCACATTTGTATAACGGTATGCAAAAAAGTTCCGTTATATGCTGAGAAGTTGTTAAGATCATATTCAGAGAAATAAGTACCGTGGTTGGCGAAAAAAATTAAAATAAACTCGCAGTTGAGCTGGCTGCAGCGTGTGCTCCTTATAATTCAAGCCAGTGTTAGCAAAATCTTTTGCAATCACGGTCTGTATAAAAAAATATTGAAAAATTAAACGTTTATTGGTTCCATTTAATTTAAAACGTTTTTTGAAAGTTTTCTAAACAATGAGTAAAAACAAGAGTACAGTTCCATGTGAAAAGAAGAGTCCTTATGGGAATGTTGCAAAAGTTCAAAAAATATTGCGAAAGTAGTGGAATATTTAACCTTTTTCTAGGGGAAAGGTTAGAATGCTACAATATTTTAAAAAGAAAAACCTCAAGAATCTTTGAAAATCTGCCCGTAAAAACCCAGAAAGACAACTCTAACGACGACAGGCAGATAGTACGAATGAGCAAGGTGGATCCTTTTGACCTCCAGCGGGAAATTAGGCTCAAATTGAGCAAAATCATGGTGTACGGGTATCAGCACAGACAGTCCGCCGGAGATGCCAGTGAAAATTCCTTTAAATGGGCGAATTGCACGAAGCAAACCACGATCGTTACAAAAAAAGGAACATCAAACGAAGGCTAGCGTTTATGCAGAGAGCACCACTGCAAAAGGACTCAAAATTCCTGGGTATTCTAGTGGTATGGGAGTGATGAATCTAAATTCAATGTCTTGGGAAATTTGATCGGTAGACCCTATGTCGAGGCGACCACCACTTACAAGAACTTAACCCACGGTATACCAAAAAACTGTCAAACATGGTGGATCATCAGTCATGAATGTGTGGGGTGTTTTACTTCATGCGAGTAGGACCACTTGGCACCAGCGTTGAGGGCAAAATGACAGGCAGTATGTACAGAGACATTTTTTAGCTTGAACACCTAAATGGAAATTACGCCGGCAGTAATTTACTACCAGCTTGGATATTTAGGCAGGATAGCGACCCAAAGCACTGCTCCAGGGTCGTTAAGGACTGGTTTGCGATGAACAAACGTATCAAGTGTCTTGAGTGGCCTGCCCAAAGCCCGGATTTAAACCCTATAGAGAATCTATGAAGATTATTAAAAGGGCAGTTGCGGCGAGAAAGCCATCAAATAAAGGCTACATTAGTGGCAAATTTTAAAAGAAGAATGGAACAAAATTACTCGGACCAATGTAACACACTGGTCCGGGTACAATGGCTCCAACTTGCTGCAGGGAAGTAATTTTGCAAAGGAGTTCCCAACAAAATATTAGTCTAAATAAGGCAAGTTTTTTGAACAAAACATCGAATTCTTTTTATCTGACAGCTTATTTTTGAAGGTGGCTTGAATATAGAGCACGAAAAATACATACCAATGAAGAAGAAAAAATAGATTTTGCTTTTGCATTAAAATTTACCTTTAAAAACTATAGTACAATAAAGTTAAAGTACAATTTCTTTTAATTTTGTGAACTTTTTTTTTTTTTCAATTTAATCAATAAAACTCAATATGAATTTATACAACATAACGTTTATGTGGCTTAATTGTGCACAAGTTTGCAATATCGATGTTAAAGCAGATATTAAACAAAAATTGAGGAGTATGGGTCCTTGATTTGTATATGGCATAAAATGCTTTTTTGTACCCGCCTGCTATAAACATGCAGCCAGATGACTTACATTGTATAAAGAATTTTTGCATTTCTCAAATTCAATATAATACACCAACTTCTCAATGAGTGTTATTGACGGAAAACGACTCCGTAAGCCCAACCACTCCCGTTTCTGCTTCGACATCACGTTTTTCTTTTAATGAAAGTGACTTAGAACAAAGTCATTCAAGTTTCCCAGCTACGAATTCCAATAAAAGCAATGATGCATTCTTTTTCTCAAATTTGCTTAAGCCATCTGTCTCAAATACCACAGAAAACCCTGAAGACGAAGTAGAAAGATATAGCAAGGAAGTAGTTGAGATGACTGAAGCTTTCAATTTGATGGAGTGGTGGCAAATAAATCAGAAGAAATACCCTCATTTATCAAAACTTGCATGTCAGATTCATTCAATGCCAGCTAGCAGTGCAGCGGCCGAGAGATCTTTTTCTTTAGCTGGCAACATAATATCAGAAAAAAGAAATAGACTGGGACCCGGATCGGTAGACAGCTTGTTGTTCTTAAATTCGTACTATAAAAATTATACTGATTAAAAATTATAAAACTTAACACGATCTCATATGTTTTTTAACTAATAATATAATGTATTTCTATTACTTATTATTTTTTTCTTGAAATTTATGTTTTAAAAAAATCAAAATATTTAAGAAATATTTAAGTGCAATGAAATGTTTGTTTTTATTTATAATGTGTTAATTAATAAACGAAATAAGTTTTGAGTGAATTCTATTCTTTAAATTAGAACAATATTACTATAATAAATTATGTAATATATATATATATATATGTGGCTGTCTAATTCTAAATAAATCGAAACTAAGACAAGAACGCTATTATCCTTGAAACGCCAACAAACACAAATATTATGCGTACGCAAGTTTATTCATTATTCTCAGTTCTTCGAGCGCCACTTATAGTGCTGATCTGAAATCACCACGTGCATGACACACCCAGAAAATACAATACACCACCAAAATCCGGAGCCTGCTGCCGGGGAACCTGAGGCCGCTCTTCGGTGGACACTTGCTTGTGATTGCTTTGAGTGAGTATGATCAAATAGATTCTTGGACATACATAGAGCTAGCCAAGCTGGTGTGCCACTCTGATCGGAACCCATTGCTGCTTCGAGGCGCTCTGCTCGTGCTCTCGATTTTTAATGAGGGCATCCATGTTCCTAAATCCAACCCAAGCCTCACATCCAAGTTTCCCTCACAACCAAACTCCCACCTCTACCAAACCCATTTGAAATCATCCTGTCTTGGTATTTCTTTAAAGTTCAGGTAACGGCTCTGTGTTTTTTTTGTGTTAAAATCTTTGTAGGTAAAACAGAAAACGCCTAGTTTTCTGGAATGTTGTCTGTGCTTGCATCAATTGCTATTTCTTCATGTGAATATTCAGTGATTTTAGGAATTATATGCATTGAAGAGAGTGTCTTGGACGCTGTAATTAGGCAATATGTTTAACATTAGGTAAGTATTATATACTTAATTATAATCTAGCAATATTTCAGTTTCTAAGTGTCATGGGAATTTTTATTTATATGGGATCTATGTGTCCCGTTAGGTTTATTTGTTGGTATGAAATATGTCCCGTTTAGAGCTTGCCGACATTCTTTAACTTTAGTAATTTACTGAAGACGTACTATAAACCTGTTTTTTTAGGACAAACTTTGTACCAATGTCAAGCAAAACTAAATGAGGAGGATATATTAGCCCAGCTTATGGAGTGTGACGAATCTGGTGACCTTTCTGACGTCGATTTTTCAGATGGATGAAAGTTGCCTAACAGACAAATCTGACGAAAATGATGAAGGAAATTCTTCTAACAATGATGATTTGCAATCAATAGAAAGCGGTGAAAATAACAATATTCCATACTTCGAAAATGTTACGGTTTGGTCAATACCTGATGAGCGTTTCCAGCCGCGTAAGATAATTCAAGCTCAACGAATCCCTAACATTGCTGCACATTTCAGCCGATCTGACTCGGTAATAGAAATTGAAGGAGGCACAAGACGAGGATGTGCTGGATGTCGTCTCTCAATAATATTGAAAAACGCACTAAAACGATATGTGAAGAGGTCAAATTCCACAAATGTCAGAATTGTTTCGCAACCTATCATAAACGATGATTTATCTAATATTTTTATGAAATATAATTTCAGTTTTACTAACTTTTCCTTCAAAAATAAAATGAAATAAAATGATTTTAGTTGATAAAA
>NW_024393156.1:0-1004 GCF_016617805.1 Bactrocera tryoni
GAAACTTGAGTTGCAGTTTCTTGATTATTACTTTATTGAATAATAATATAAAATTGAAATACATGGCTTTTATATCGGGTGATTTTTTAAGAGCTTGATAACTTTTTTTAAAAAAAAAACGCATAAAATTTGCAAAATCTCATCGGTTCTTTATTTGAAACGTTAGATTGGTTCATGACATTTACTTTTTGAAGATAATTTCATTTAAATGTTGACCGCGGCTGCGTCTTAGGTGGTCCATTCGGAAAGTCCAATTTTGGGCAACTTTTTCGAGCATTTCGGCCGGAATAGCCCGAATTTCTTCGGAAATGTTGTCTTCCAAAGCTGGAATAGTTGCTGGCTTATTTCTGTAGACTTTAGACTTGACGTAGCCCCACAAAAAATAGTCTAAAGGCGTTAAATCGCATGATCTTGGTGGCCAACTTACGGGTCCATTTCTTGAGATGAATTGTTCTCCGAAGTTTTCCCTCAAAATGGCCATAGAATCGCGAGCTGTGTGGCATGTAGCGCCATCTTGTTGAAACCACATGTCAACCAAGTTCAGTTCTTCCATTTTTGGCAACAAAAAGTTTGTTAGCATCGAACGATGGCGATCGCCATTCACCGTAACGTTGCGTCCAACAGCATCTTTGAAAAAATACGGTCCAATGATTCCACCAGCGTACAAACCACACCAAACAGTGCATTTTTCGGGATGCATGGGCAGTTCTTGAACGGCTTCTGGTTGCTCTTCACCCCAAATGCGGCAATTTTGCTTATTTACGTAGCCATTCAACCAGAAATGAGCCTCATCGCTGAACAAAATTTGTCGATAAAAAAGCGGATTTTCTGCCAACTTTTCTAGGGCCCATTCACTGAAAATTTCTTGATTGGACTTTCCGAATGGACCACCTAAGACGCAGCCGCGGTCAACATTTAAATGAAATTATCTTCAAAAAGTAAATGTCATGAACCAATCTAACGTTTCAAATAAAGAACCGATGGTGCAAATTTTATGCGTTTTT
>NW_024393157.1:0-596 GCF_016617805.1 Bactrocera tryoni
TGTTTTCATCCATCCGGACAACATGACCTAGCCAGCGTAGCTGCTGTCTTTTAATTCGCTGAACTATGTCAATGTCGTCGTATATCTCGTACAGCTCATCGTTCCATCGAATGTGATATTCGCCGTGACCAATGCGCAAAGGACCATAAATCTTTCGCAGAATTTTTCTCTCGAAAACTCGTAACGTCATGCTCTGGGCATCGGTGACTAGATCACCTTTGGGGGTTCTAAAAAACTATGGTCTGGTTTTGAAACCTTCTGTAAAGCCGCCGCATTTTTTCGTAGAATTTTCGAGTATTACCCCTGTCGGCCAACTTGTCAAGCTCTTCATACTTACGCATTACGGCCTCTTTCTTCTTCTGTCTACAAATGCGTCTCGCCTCCCTCTTCAACTCTCGGTATCTATCCCATGCCGCACGTGTTGTGGTCGAACGTAACATTGCGAGGTAGGCAGCCTGTTTTCTCTCTGCTGCGACACGGCACTCCTCGTCGTACCAGCTGTTCTTTTGCACTTTCCGAAAACCAATGGTTTTGGTTGCAGCTGTACGTAAGGAGTTTGAAATGCCGTCCCACAGTTCCCTTATACCGAGTTGTTG
>NW_024393158.1:0-535 GCF_016617805.1 Bactrocera tryoni
TAACAAGTGTCGCACGCTTCTTTCGCATCTCCATTGTCACGGTCAACCAATGGCCGAAACTTGCGTTTTGTCAAAGAGTCAAGTGCTGAAAACATTGAGCGCGACAGACTGCAAGCGACATCTGTCAAATACACACGTTCTTATGGACACAGTTATGTAGTTGTGCAGCTGGCTCAATAACTGTGTCCCTAAGAACGTGTGTATTCAAATATATTCGTTTGCAGTCGGTCGCGCTCATTGTGTTCAGTACTTCTATGTGTCGAAACACTGACGCGACGGTAAAGCGCCACAACCAGAGAACTTAAAAGTATAGAGAAGGTGCAAATCGAAATCTGTATGACGGTTCGATTGCGCGGCTAACAGAGCTGATAGAATCAGATGAAGGAATTCGCCGAGCTCTGGCTATTTAGCAGAATTGAGCACGTGCAGTGGCAGAAATATATGTAAAACGACTGAATTCATGTGAGGAATGAATAAAGAGAAATGCTTTGAAGAAAAATATGCAAAGTCAGTCACAAAGAATCTAAAGAAGCAT
>NW_024393159.1:0-587 GCF_016617805.1 Bactrocera tryoni
AGCAATCGATATTGAGTTGCTTCGAATCATTAGTTTAACATATTTAAGTTAATTTACCTTCTTCATCTTACTGAAGTTGACATAAAGCCATAACGGCAGTGCATTTGGAAGAATTCCACAATCTTATATTTAGGTATAAAGTCGATTTTCTTGTATATACACATTTAGCAATCGATACTGAGTTGCTTCAAATCATTAACTTCACATATTTAAGTTAATTAACCTTGTTCATCTTACTGAAGTTGCCATAAAGCCATAACGGCTGTGCATTTGAAAGAATTCCACAATCTTATATTTAGGTAAAAAGTCGATTTATATACAAATCTAGCAATCGATATTTAGTTGCTTCAAATTGTTAACATTACATTTATGAGTTTATTAACCTTCTTCATCCTACTGAGTTTGATATAAACCCATAATGGCAGTGCATTTGGTAGAATTCCACAATCTTATATTTACGCACAAATTCGATTTTCTTGTATATACCCATTAACCGATCGATATTGAGTTGCTTCAAATCATTAACTTCACATATTGTAACGAAGTCTTTTCTGCCCCTGCTTCTTACAAGTATAAATTGCTGAGGT
>NW_024393160.1:0-1821 GCF_016617805.1 Bactrocera tryoni
TAACTTAATATAAGATTGTGAAATTGCTCCAAATACAATGTCGTTATGGCTATACGACAACTCCACGACAACTCCAATAACTTCAAAACGGCTAATTAGCATAAATATGTAAAGTTCATATTTTTACACAACTTGATATCGATTGCTTAATGTGTATGTACCAAAAAATCAATTTTACACCTTAATATAAGATTGTGAAATTGCTTCAAATACACTGTCGTTGTGGCTATACGACAACTCCACGACAACTCCAATAACTTCAAAACGGCTAATTAGCATAAATAGGTCAAGTTCATATTTTTACGCAACTTGATATCGATTACTTATTGTATATGTACCAAAAAATCAATTCAACACTTTAATATAAGAATGAGAAATTGCTCCAAGTACACTATCGATATGGCTATGCGAAAACTCTATGACAACTCCAATAACTTCAAAACGGCTAATTAGTTTAAATATGTAAAATTCATATTTTTACGCAACTTGATATCGATTGCTTATATAAATATGTAAAGTTCATATATTTACGCAACTTGATATCGATTGCTTAATGTGTATGTACTGAAAAATCAATTCTACACCTTAATATAAGATTGTGAAATTGCTCCAAATACAATGTCGTTATGGCTACACGACAACTCATTGACAACTCCAATAACATCAAAACGGCTAATTAGCATAAATATGTAAAGTTCATATTTTTACGCAACTTGATATCGATTGCTTAATGTATATGTACTAAAAAATCGATTCTACACCTTAATATAAGATTGTGAAATTGCTCCAAATACAATGTCGTTATGGCTACACGACAACTCATTGACAACTCCAATAACATCAAAACGGCTAATTAGCATAAATATGTAAAGTTCATATTTTTACGCAACTTGATATCGATTGCTTAATGTGTATGTACCAAAAAATCAATTCTACACCTTAATATAAGATTGTGAAATTGCTCCAAATACACTGTCGTTATGGCTATACGACAACTCTATGACAACTCCAATAACTTCAAAACGGCTAATTAGCATAAATATGTAAAGTTCATATTTTTACACAACTTGATATCGATTGCTTAATGTGTATGTACCAAAAAATCAATTCTACACCTTAATATAAGATTGTGAAATTGCTTCAAATACACTGTCGTTATGGCTATACGACAACTCTATGACAACTCCAATAACTTCAAAACGGCTAATTAGCATAAATATGTAAAGTTCATATTTTTACGCAACTTGATATCGATTGCTTAATGTGTATGTACCAAAAAATCAATTCTACACCTTAATATAAGATTGTGAAATTGCTCCAAATACACTGTCGTTATGGCTATACGACAACTCTATGACAACTCTAATAACATCAAAACGGCTAATTAGCATAAATATGTAAAGTTCATATTTTTCCGCAACTTGATATCGATTGTTTAATGTATATGTGCAAAAACAGATTATACACATTAATATAAGATTGTGAAATTGCTCCAAATACACTGTCGTTATGGCTATACGACAACTCTATGACAACTCCAATAACATCAAAACGGCTAATTAGCATAAATATGTAAAGTTCATATTTTTACGCAACTTGATATCGGTTGCTTAATGTGTATCTACTAAAAATCGATTCTACACCTTAATATAAGATTGTGAAATTGCTCCAAGTACATTGTCGTTATGGCTACACGAACACTCTATGACAACTCCAATAAAATTAAAACGGTTAGTTAACAGAAATATGTAAAGTTCATATTTTTACGCAACTTGATATCGATTGCTTATATAAATATCTAAATTTCATATTTTTACGCAA
>NW_024393161.1:0-2290 GCF_016617805.1 Bactrocera tryoni
AAAGCTCTTGGCGGATTAAAGACCCAAATGTTGTTTACAGTTATCATAAAAAAAATGGAGGTGTTACAAACACATTTGTGGATAAAGAGATGAGTTTCAGCAAATTTTGTGGAACACTTGAAACGAAAATTTTGTTAACTAAAGATCTAGTACGGTACTTCAGCTGAGATCTCACTACCAAAGTTAAATTATAAAGAAATTAGTAACAAGCCTTTGATCCCGAAATGCCGTGTCTTCCATAACATATTTTGCAGAGAGAATGAAAATGAGAGACATATTTTGGGTCTATAACTATATTCGAGTGGCTTTTTTTTCAAAATTTAATGTTCATTTAATAAAAACATATGCAATAGTATTATTCAAAGTATTTCTCTTCTGAAGCTTTAACTTTTTCCCCTCTTTCTGTAAATAAGTGTGAGTCAAGCGAATTTTTGATACCGCGTTCTGGTTTGAATCGCACATTTAGTAGCAAGATGTGGCAAGGTCAGGGCTGTCCTTTTTGGCAAAAAAATACCCGGAAATTTTAAATAAAACGCTAAATATTTAACTATTCATCAATATTTATTTTATCGCCTTCAAAGTAATCACCAACAGATGTACGCATATAGTAATACACTTATGCCAACCATTTTTACAGTCCTCGAAACACTTTTCATAAGTGGCGGCCTTCAACTCGTTCAGCAGAATTTTATCTCTTCGATCGACTAAAAACGGATTCTACAGGCGGCGAATTTCCAGTTTGGGGAACAAGAAAAATCACAGAGAAGTAAACTGGTAAATACTGACGTCGATCAATAAATTTCACTGCGTTTTTGCCTTTGAGTGACCGAATTGTAAACAAAGTGTAAAATCCATGAATTAGTCTTCCACAATTTCGACCGTTTTTGACGGATGTTCTCAAACACACGCCTCAATACGGCCAAATAGAACTCATTATTGACCATCTGCCCCTCGAAACAAATTCATTATGCACTAAACCAAGAAAATAAATAAGACAATGACCATCATTGGCGGCTTTGCCGTAGTTTTTTTGCTTTCGACTCATTTTTTCCTCCAATCCGATGAGCGTTGACTTGTTTGCCTATCAAACTCATAAGCCCATGACTCGACGGCAGTTATAATGCTCTCCATGAATGTGGGATCGAAATTCGCACGATCAAGCATGTCCAAAGAGGCATGTTTACGGCACTCTTTTTGAAAAAAAAAATCGAGTCGAACAAGAACGAGTTTACACAAAATATCCACCTTAATCATTGGAACGAACTCGGGAGAGCTCTCTGCCATCTTTCTAACATTTACCTGACGATTTTCAAGCACCATATCCTTCACTTTTTTAATATTTTCATCAGTTGAAGAGGTCGAAGGTCGTCCAGAACGAGGCATGTCTTCAACGATCTCTCGACCGTCTTTGAAGGCTTTGTACCACTCGTAGGCTTGTGTTTTTGATAAAACTGAATCATCGTAAGCCCTTTTTCAACATTCGCAACGACTCCGCACACGAAAGATTTCACATATAATTTGTACTCAGGGTTGTCGTACAGGATCCATTTTTCCTTACCAGTCACAATCCGATGCAAAAATGTTTCTTTTTGTGCCGTCGAAGCGATAATACACTCATGCGAAATAATCTTTTTACGTCTCTTGGCTTCAATTTTCATAGCACCCGATTTGATTGTTTCTGAAAATATATTCGCCTCCTTTTAAACCTTTTAAAATGTCTGCTCGAGCTACTCAAAGCTTCTGCATGCTTTTGTTATGTACAATCTCCATAGTATAATGATTTCAGTTCCTTATTTTCAAACCATTTTGACCGCTTTGGTCGATCTCCGTCTGCCACTAAATCATCGCGCAAATCGTGCAAGCACTTTTGACACGTTTGCTCAGGCGGAGCATGTATACCATAAAAGTCTACCATTTGCCGTCATTAATTGCATTTAAAACACAAACAATGTATGTTTCTGTTACTTTACTTCAATTTTTATAACATGTTCTTTTTTCCTGTGGTCTGTCCCAAAAAGTAATTCGAGATTAAAAGTTTTATTGAGCGTGGTACATGTCTCGGCTAAATTCTTATGCTGGCTTGAGAAACTCAGCTAAAGCATATCCATATTCCATATCCCCTTTTTATTTTGTGGTTTCGAAAAGAAAGAACTCATTGGCTTCAATCGGTTTAAACTGAAAATACTAAAGCATTAACTTTGGTTAGATACCGAGTATTGTTGTAGATCATTTTTAGGTACATTTATTGCGAGGAATAAATATTCTAACACCAATTTGATGCAGTTTATTT
>NW_024393162.1:0-2482 GCF_016617805.1 Bactrocera tryoni
ACATACATACATACATACATATATAGATTTTCACACACAATTTCGTCAGTGTTGCAAGTATTTGTGTTTAGTGTGAATATTTGGTCAACGCTTAGGTTGTGGTAGTGGATCATATACATGCGGGTCACATCAGGGATCGCTGGAAATTGCAAAGCCGATGAGCTATCCTTACCCCTATTTTATAAGAGTGGTAAAGAACGGTGCTTCACTGTCTTTTTGCACTTTAATGTTGGGTCAATGGACCTCCCGTGAGCGCTGGCTCAAAGTGAAACTCGAGAGGTCCTTTGAACTACTTACTCTTAACGAGGTTTATGTCGGCGCCATGGTAGACATGATTGGTCACTATCCAATAGGCTTTAAAGGTTATTTATCTCTGTCAGGACGCAAATTTCGAAAACAGTATGGAAAAAGGAATGGTGGAATCGTCTAAACACTGCCTGAACAAGTTTGTGGTAGCTTAAGAGCGCTCCGTCTTTCTATAAGGGTTTGGTGATCCATATCTAAAGGGTGAGTTTGGAAGACTACTTTTTTTAAGGCTACATGTAAATATATTTGTTCCTCCATCCTCGTGGGAAATGCTCGCATTGAACCCCTTGAATAAATCTCAAAGACTATTAAAACTACTATGCCCACCGTCACCAAACTGATTGGACCTTATCAGTGCATCAGGCCTGGAAAATTAACAATTGACCAGATATTCACCATGCGTCAAATCTTGAAAAAGACCCGTAAAAAGAGGACCAACGCACACCACCTTTTCGTCGATTTCAAAGCTGCTTTTGACAGCGTCAGGATTGGGAAGGACTTCTCCAAGCCGTTCGATACCAAACGAGGTTTCAGACAAGGCGACACTCTATCGTACAACTTCTTAAATCTATTGCGGAGGAAAATAATTCGAGCTGCAGAGCTGGTGCACAGAAGCTACAATCTTCTACAGGAGTGTGCAACTGCTGGCGTACGCCGATGACATTCATATCATTGACCATACCAACTGAGCCGCTAGTTCTGCTTTTTCCAGACTGTATAGGGAAGCAAAGCTTATGAGTTTGGTAGTGAACAAGGGCAAGACGAAATATCTTCTGTATATTTCGACTTGGCTCCCACGTCATTGTTGACAATCATAACTTCGAAGTCGTAGATAATTTGATCTATCTTGAAACCAGCATTAAGAGTAGCAACAACGTCAACCTCGAAATCTAACATAGGAAAACTCTTGCCAACAGGTGCTACTTCAGACTGAGTAGGCAATTGAAAAGTAAAGTCCTCTCTCGACGAACAAAGACCAAACTCTATAAGTCCGTCATTATTTCCGTCGTGATATATGGTGCAGAGGCATGGACGATGACATCATCTGATGAGTCGATATTACGAATTTTCGAGAGAAAGGTTCTGCGTAAGATTTATGGTCCTTTGCGCATTAAGAGGTTTTCAATCTACCCTTTCAACTAACATCTAACAACGTCAGTAAGAGTGTTAGAAAAAAATAATAAGGTTTGAAGTACGGTGTTATCGATTCCTCACATGTGCCCAGTTAATGAAAACAAGCCTTTAGTCCTCTCGCAGAATATGGATTATATCTGCGCACGAAATAATACAAAGCTCTAGATTAGGTTATGTGCAGCCCTCTGTGATGGACTCATAGTACGCAATAAAAATTTGCACAGACGTTTAATTTCCATTCCCGCCAGTTTGATGGGATGTCTGAAGGTATGCGCTCCCAAGGGTTTAAGTCATAACCTCCCAAACGCGGGACCGTCAAGTAAGAAGTGTTGAGTTGTTGTCTGGAAGAATTCCCAGCCTTACTGCGTGGGCGCCAATAGGACAATGGCCTGTTAAATGCCCCACAAATAGGGAGAGGCTAGCCTTACTGAGGATCAAAAAGAGATCACTACATTAAGTTAGCGAAAACTCTTTAACGGAAGTTCTCACTCAAAAAATAAATATTCAAGCATAAATATTGTTCATGGCAGAATAAACTTTATGTGCTGATAAAACTTCTATAGGCGACTGAAAAATTCTTTAAATGTTTTATTAATTCATGGAGTAAGAAATCAATTTGGCTACCTTTAAGGGTCAAAGGAACAAATGGTTAAGTCCTTTAACTTGGTCTAAAAATAATTAAAAACCTGTCTAAATCGGGGAAGGACCTCATTTCTCAGCGCAAGAAAATCATCAGATTTCTTGTAAATCACCCCGCGCTTTGAAGCATTGAGCAACTGTGCGAATCGTTTTTTCACTATATAACACTCGCTGAGACTATGTCAGCTTTTGAATAATAAATGCAAAAGTAAGCTCGAGCACTTTTTGTGTCTTACAAAGTTTTGTACAGAGATCTAACCAAAAATATTTTATTTAACACATTCTTGTAGCATAATTAACTATAACTACCCAAAAGACGACAAGGAGTGCAGAAACCCTAAAGAATTCCAGTATTTTTATATACCTTAACTCTCTCTTTGACAAAAGCTTTAAAACTGCTAGT
>NW_024393163.1:0-850 GCF_016617805.1 Bactrocera tryoni
AGAAAAACGTTAACTTCGGTTTTGACTAAATACCAACTCACAGGTGCATTTCTGTTAGTAACTATGTGTTCAGTTTGTATGGTAGCTATATGTTAGAGTTAACCGATCTGAACACTTTTGTCGGAGATTACATTGTTGCTTTAGAAAATGACATATACCAAATTTCGTGAATATATCTTGTCAAATGCGAAACTTTTCCATACAAGAACTTTATTCCGATCGTTCAGTTTGTATGGCAGCTATATGTTATAGTGATCCGATATCGGCAGTTCCGACAAATGAGCAGCTTCTTGAAGAGAAAATGACGTTTGCAAAATTTCAAAACGATATCTTAAAAACTGAGGGACTAGTTCGTATATATACAGACAGACAGACAGACATAATACATACATACATTAGGGTGATTCAAAAATTTTTTTTTTTTTCGTTTGGTACTCGCAAAAAATAGGTTCCTAGACACCTCTAAGAAACGTATCTATTCATAATAATTTTTTTTCATTGAGTTATAAAATTAATAAGAAATAAAGAATTTTTCCAAAAATAGTCAAATTTCAACCGTTAATATCTTTTAAACGGTTGGGTTTACGAAAAAATCGTAAGAGACCATATTTTAGAGCATTCAATTTCCTACAAAACCTAATTAACAAAATATTTTTTCAAGTAGTTGGAAGCGAGATATAAATTTTTCTATCTGATAATAAGAAAAAATGGAAAACCGTTAGGCGGAGGACCTTCCCGTTGCAATTAAAAACTCATATTTGGAGAGGCTTTCTTAGAGGTGTCTAGGAACCTATTTTTGCGAGTACCAATTGAAAAAAAAAAAAAATTTTTGAATCACCTAATATACATA
>NW_024393164.1:0-2134 GCF_016617805.1 Bactrocera tryoni
CTTTGCTTTGCTTTTTTGAAATTTTTTTTAATGTTTGCTGCCTGTCTAAATAATTTTATCTCAACAAGACAATAGATACTCGTAAAAAGTTTGTTTTTTGCTATATAAAATGCTCAGAAAGCTGTGAAGGTTCTGCAAAACTAATTTTGTCATAATTATTTCAATCGTTTCTGGAACTTTGTACCGGAACGTTTCAGAAATGAAGAAACAGAAAGCAGTAACTTTTAAGATATGCCTTCATGTTAAATTAAATTAGAGAAAAAATAACTAACTAATTTCTAACCTAAACTATAGGCAAATCTAGGTAATTTTGGTGAAAAAAGTTTTCAATACTAACTATATATCAAATGAATTTTCTAGACTACTGTTAAAATGTAAAACGGAAAGTATGGAAATTATTCACGCGAGCTCCTTTTTGGATAAAGTGTTTTAAATGAGCCGCACCGAGAGCTACGAACATACTCTCCTAGATTACAGGAATCAAGAAGTTATAAGCATGCAGTTTGAGGAGGATTGGTATATATGTATAGTGCTTAACTTAAACAGGGCATTGAGTGAACCCAACAAAAAATTCTGGCACAGTGATTGCACCGCCTTTTTGTCTTTTGAACTTCGCAGCTATGTATAAAACGCTACAGAGCTCGTATCTGGCAATACTATACAACTTTGAAAGGTTTTGAAATAACCTACAAAACGACGCTATGCATGATAAGTTTGGATATTGCGTTCAACGCATTGTAGAAACATACAAGTAACAAAAGAATCAAAGTCAACAGCTGAGATCACCTGATCGAAATAGTTGATTTTTCGGCACAGAGATTTAAATAAAAGGACGTAAATATAGTAAAGATATTGCAGTATAGGCGCGTTAGCAATTTTTTTTTGGGTTTTAGGTTCCACAAGAGGCCTATTTTCACACATATAAAATATGCAATACTAAACAAAACTCTTTGTAATAATTTAAACAAAGAAAAATAGAAAATATTTACCAATATTTTGATACAATAAATAAAATTTTAATCAAAACTTGGTAAATTTAATCTTTATGAATTTTAATAATCCAAATATATTTGAAAATTTAACAAAAATGTACTCAAGATAATAAATTGGATAGCATAACACGGCAACACTCTAGTGCCTTTTCTAAGGCATTTGGCCGTTTTAGTAGTAGAATATTTAGGAAACCCTAACGAACTACCTGAGCTTTTGCCCTGAGTCTTCCCTCATTCTATTGCATTCTTAATGTAATTTCTGTCATTCTACGAGCTTTCGCCTGTGTATGTATGGGTGAAAATGATAAGATTTGTTACTTGTAGGTTTATACAATGGTTCACGACACCATGGATAACGGCGACGAATACCGATCAAATCATGGAAAACATTGAGGTATACGGAAATGTGGCATCTCGAGACATCGCCCAGAAGATGGAAGTTAGTCACCAAACCATTTTAAACCATCTGCAGAAGACTGGATACACAAACAGCTTGCTGTTTGAGTGCCGCGTGAATTGACACAAAAAATCACCGAATCAACGCCTACGATATGCTGCTGAAATGGAACGAACTCGACCCATTTTGAAGCGAATGATGACTGGCGACGAAGAATGGATCACATACAACAATATCAAGCGAAAACGGTTGTGGTCGAAGGCTGGTGAATTGTCCCAAACAAAGGCCAAGCCGGGATTGACCGAACGTTTTTCTGTGTGTTTTCTATGAGCTGCTCCCATATGACCCGACCCGTTATTCTACAATCTACTGCGAACAACTGGACCGCTTGAAGCAGACGATCGACCAGAAGCATCCAGAATTGGCAAACAGGAAGGGTGTACTGTTCCACCAGGACAACGCCAGACCACACACTTCGTTGATGACTCGTCAGAAGCTAGGGGAGTTCGGATGAGAGGTTTTATTGCATCCACCATATAGCTCGGACATAGCGCCAAGTGATTACCACCTGTTCCTGTTCATGGCGAACGCCCTTTTTGCTGTAAAGTTGAACTCAAAAGAGGCTTGTGAAAAGTGGCTGTCGTAGTTCTTCGCAAATAAGGAGGCAGCTTCTACGAGTGGGGTATTATGAAGTTGCCGTCTAGATGGAAACAGATTATCGAACGAAACGGCGCATATTTGAAAT
>NW_024393165.1:0-2138 GCF_016617805.1 Bactrocera tryoni
GAATACTTTAGCCGCTAGAGCGTTTACAAAGTTGAAACAAACATGTGATTTTTTCTCAAAACACTTCATTTGTTTGTGAGCACTATTGCCTCGCTCCTAGTAGGGATAGAAAACAGGTTGAGGGCTTTTGTAAAAGATCCTTAAATTATCTAACCGATGCTATTTATTTGACCCACCTACGTGGAATACTTTAGCCGCTAGAGCGTTTACAAAGTTGAAACAAACATGTGATTTTTCTCAAAACACTACATTTGTTTGTGAACACTATTGCCTCGCTCCTAGTAGGGATAGAAAACAGGTTGAGGGCTTTTGTAAAAGATCCTTAAATTATCTAACCGATGCTATTTATTTGACCCACCTACGTGGAATACTTTAGCCGCTAGAGCGTTTACAAAGTTGAAACAAACATGTGATTTTTCTCAAAACACTACATTTGTTTGTGAACACTATTGCCTCGCTCCTGGTAGGGATAGAAAACAGGTTGAGGGCTTTTCTAAAAGCTCCTTAAATTATCTAACCGATGCTGTTTATTTGACCCACCTACATCGAATACTTTAGCCGCTAGAGCGTTTACAAAGTTGAAACAAACATGTGATTTTTCTCAAAACACTACATTTGTTTGCGAACACTATTGCCTCGCTCCTGGTAGAGATAGAAAACAGGTTGAGGGCTCTTCTAAAAGCTCCTTAAATTATCTAACCGATGCTATTTATTTGACCCACCTACGTCGAATACTTTAGCCGCTAGAGCGTTTACAAAGTTGAAACAAACATGTGATTTTTCTCAAAACACTACATTTGTTTGTGAACACTATTGGTAGGCTTCTGGTAGGGATAGAGAATAAGTTGAGGGCTTTTCTAAAAGCTCCTTAAATTATCTAACCGATGCTATTTATTTGACCCACCTACATCGAATACTTTAGCCGCTAGAGCGTTTACAAAGTTGAAACAAACATGTGATTTTTCTCAAAACACTACATTTGTTTGCGAACACTATTGCCTCGCTCCTGGTAGGGATAGAAAACAGGTTGAGGGCTTTTCTAAAAGCTCCTTAAATTATCTAACCGATGCTATTTATTTGACCCACCTACATCGAATACTTTAGCCGCTAGAGCGTTTACAAAGTTGAAACAAACATGTGATTTTTCTCAAAACACTTCATTTGTTTGTGAGCACTATTGCCTCGCTCCTAGTAGGGATAGAAAACAGGTTGAGGGCTTTTCTAAAAGCTCCTTAAATTATCTAACCGATGCTATTTATTTGACCCACCTACGTCGAATACTTCAGCCGCTAGAGCGTTTACAAAGTTGAAACAAACATGTGATTTTTCTCAAAACACTACATTTGTTTGCGAACACTATTGCCTCGCTCCTGGTAGGGATAGAAAACAGGTTGAAGGCTTTTCTAAAAGCTCCTTAAATTATCTAACCGATGCTATTTATTTGACCCACCTACATCGAATACTTTAGCCGCTAGAGCGTTTACAAAGTTGAAACAAACATGTGATTTTTCTCAAAACACTACATTTGTTTGCGAACACTATTGCCTCGCTCCTGGTAGGGATAGAAAACAGGTTGAAGGCTTTTCTAAAAGCTCCTTAAATTATCTAACCGATGCTATTTATTTGACCCACCTACATCGAATACTTTAGCCGCTAGAGCGTTTACAAAGTTGAAACAAACATGTGATTTTTCTCAAAACACTTCATTTGTTTGTGAGCACTATTGCCTCGCTCCTAGTAGGGATAGAAAACAGGTTGAGGGCTTTTGTAAAAGCTCCTTAAATTATCTAACCGATGCCATTTATTTGATCCACCTACGTGGAATACTTTAGCCGCTAGAGCGTTTACAAAGTTGAAACAAACATGTGATTTTTCTCAAAACACTACATTTGTTTGTGAGCAGGCTCCTTGTAGGAATAGAAAATAAGTTGAGGCCTTTTCTAAAAGCTCCTTAAATTATCCAACCGATGCTCTTTATTTGACCCACCCACGTCGAATAATTTAGCCGCTAGAGCATTTACAAAGTTGAAACAAACATGCGATTTTTCTCAAAACACTACATCTGTTTGCCAAGCTCCTGGTAGGAATCGAAAATTGGTTGAGGGCTTTTCTAAAAGCTCCTTAAATTATCCAAACCG
>NW_024393166.1:0-3849 GCF_016617805.1 Bactrocera tryoni
AATTTAGACCCCTTACCTCTCGTCCGAAAATCCATGGTTTCTAGATGAAGAGGATATCTGATTCCGATTTGAACCTCTTCGCGTTGACAGCCGAGGCTGCCTCTGGTCTAGGTTCGCCTGGGCAACTTCTATGCGATCACTGGAGGTAACAGGATTGGTTCTATGAGCGACAGATCTTCGTCTCCATTGTCCTAACCATCCTTCCCGTTTAGCCATCCACGAACTCCTGTGTGGAGGGTATCACCCTTCCCTCTCGGTAGGTGGCACATTCAGTTCTCCTTCAACGACAGCAGCAGTAGCTACCTGCTCAACTATATTGATGCTGGTAAAAGTGAGTTCCGACAGGTTTGCGTTAACCAGGGCACCTCCGATTCTCGCGGCTAGCAGCGGACACGGAGTTAGGTCCAGTGCGACTTTTAGTGGCCGGAGAAGGGTTGCTGCCCCTGTTCCTATTTAGAGAGGGCTTCTCTGCTGTCTCTGGTGACTTACCGTCCCAGAGATGCTTCCGGTACGACTCAAGAGTGGCACCGCTCATGCCCGCCCGGTGCATTTTCCCTCCCCACTTCCTCTTCCTTTTTCGGTCACTCCCCGCGTTCACCCAGCGAAAGAGCGTCCAGAAAGTTGAACTTATGCCCAGCTATGCCATGGGTATCTCTTATCTGCAATCAGTAGTAGTCAATTGATTTTGTTGTTGTTTACTTTGGTCTGGATCTTGCGATCATCGGGGGGCCTAAGAGTCCGCCGCGGGGCATAAGAGTTGACGCGGTAAGGCCACCGTTACTTTCCAAGGCGGCTCGGTGTTGAGAAGGCTTCGTTATGATACAGTCGAGTTTACCTCTTGGTTGCAAATCATCCAATGGGCACGGGAGCCGCATAACACCCTAGATTAGGAGGTGGCAGCGCTTGGTTGCTGTACGCATGCGGTCCTTGACAACCCGAATGAGCATCACCATGTAGCATCACTCACACCGGTTTGGAGGAGCCGAGTATTCCTTGCGACTTAAGCCCCTGTATAACGACAAGGTGCCTGCCATTTGCAGGAGGAAAAAACCCTGACCTAACCCGATATAATTAATATCAAGTTTTTCGAACATCCCGTAGACATTACTCCACATGATTGATAAATGCAATGAGCATTGTATTTATTTGTATGTATTATTGGAAAAAATTGATAAAATCGAGTGAATACTATTCCCAACTCCCATATACTTCTTAAGATATTTTTCTTTATTTCATTTAGTTTTATGCCGAATATGTCGTTCAGTGAGCATAATTTTTATATTTAACTGCTTCAACATATTATATATTCTCGAGTATATCTGAGCAGTGTCAAA
The DNA here is from genome assembly GCF_016617805.1 of Bactrocera tryoni. NCBI lineage: Eukaryota > Metazoa > Arthropoda > Insecta > Diptera > Tephritidae > Bactrocera > Bactrocera tryoni. The sequence goes on from NW_024393166.1 coordinate 1,335, forward strand.
ATTAATGTACCCCACAAAATTATTTTCGTGAACTTAGAAATTATATAGCTTAGCTGAATTAGAATGAAATTGACTTAGTCAATAATATACCGAATTTGATTTTAATTTATTCACGATTTCATTGAATATTTTATTAGTAACACAATTTTAGTTTGAGTTGTGTCATGGCTTTAATATCGAAATGTCGTTCATTTAACGCTTGGATCAAATATATCACTATTGCAGATATACATATTACTAATTCCGCCGCCAAATAAATTTTATTATAAATAAATATCTGTTTGATGCTGGCAAGATATTCCTCTCAGCGAAGCAAAGATATTAACCAAGTCAGAAAGCAGTTAAGTTTGTGAATTAATCCACAAAACGATAAGGCAGTTCCAGCAAAGACAAACGCCATAATTTGTGGAACGTATTGTAGTTTAAAAAAAGAGCGTACGATATATAATTAGATATACGTTCTCTGCTGTGACATCAAGTCGGAATGAATGGTGGATGGTAGAAATATAAAATTTTAGTAGAAATTTAAATAACATTCTGTGTTTGCGCTCCCTCTATCCATTAACATTGGGTATTGGTAAAGTGCGGAACCAGAGCAGAGAATGTTAATGAACATAGAATATTAATAGAGTTCTGCTACACATTTTCTGCTAAACCATTCTTTTAGAGAAGTCGAAAATCTTAAGGGGGTATTTTAGCCTAGAAATGCTATTTAACGGCATTTTTTAAAGTCCAATAAAAAAACACTAAGAACATTTTTAGTATCCAATTTTTGATATATATAGATATTTATTGATATTTTAAAAATACAAAAAAAAATAAAAATACAAATTTTTGTGATAATTTGATGAATTGCGGCGTGGTGGCGTGATGGCGTGGCGGTGGTTGATAATAAGGGTGCGCCCTTCCTGACACGATTCCAACACTTTGGGTGATGTGAAAAAAAAAAAAAATTAATCAGTGCAAATGCCGCTATCATCTGAACCAGGATATAAATAAAAAAAAAAATTTTCAGTAAATGGCGACTGTTTTTTGCCCGTTTTTTGGCAAAGATCAAAATTTTTTAAAAATAGTAAAAATCAAAATTTTTTAATAATCCTTGTTCCAACCATAGAGAGATATATAAAGAAGGTCCACACCAAATTTCAAGTTAATCGGCTCATTAGAACTTGAGAAATCATGTCAGAAGTGTTGAAAATAGTAGTTTCGAGAAAAACGCGATTAAAGATTTGAGTCTAACTGCAGGCAGTTTATACTAACATTCACTAAAATAGCTATAAGTTTGGTAAATAATAGGAATTTTAAAAATTCCTTAGGGGATATATTCTTAAAGGTCCAGTCTTTAAGAATATGCAAAAAAAAAAATCGATTTTTTTCAAAATTATAGACTAGAATACCCCCTTAAACATCTTTTTTAATTAAATGACATAAAGGTGTGATCTATCCTAATCTAAAACAAAAAATAGGAAAAATGCTACTCCAAAGAAAGAAAAAATGATATTTTAGAATAAATAATTTGAAATTACGAATGACACAATAATAAGGAAACCCACGTAAGTTTAAGGAAGAATGCTCAGAAAATGTTAACAATATTTATATATACGTTCTATATCCAACCGGAAGTTTGAAAATGTAATACTAGATATTATATAAGGTTGTCAAACAAGTCTTGCGGTATTTTTATTCAAAAAATTTTTTTTTATTGAAATTGAAATGAATTTTTGATGACTCATGCCCAGCACTTGACCGATGCTACGACTGCTACTATATGCTTTCAGCGTCAACTAGCAAAAATACCGTAAGACTAGGAGATAAACAATAGAATTGACCTAATTTTAGCTATTTTTGACATAAGGTCAACCGAGTGTTTGAAAATTTTGATATTATGTATTTGTTATAGTGCTAAGGCAATTCCATCCATTATCAGCCCAAAGATATATTGATATTAGGAAAAAAGATTTTTTTTTTAATTTTATCAAGAAAACTCTCATATTGATTGATACATACAAGTATTATGCGGTAAAAAGCCAGCCGGAAACTCGAAAATTTGTCTATTAGGTATGATTCAATCCATTTGTGACATATAGGCGTACTATTTTTAGAAAAGGATACACTACTTTCTGTATTATGCCGATATTTTCGATAAAAAATTTGCAATAAGAACTGGGGTAAACATATTCAGTACCTAGGGACTTGAACTCATGGTAGATTTCAGTAATTTTCAATGACACTTTTCGTGCAAAGTTTTATCCCGTTATATTCAGTAGTGCTTGATTTGTATGCTGATTGTGTTAATTGCGTGTGTGTGGAAGTTGGAGTAGTTGTAGTCCGATTTTCGTACTTTTGATGTTACTCAACGTCAGTTTACACAGCCGTATTAGTTTTGCGGGGATACAAAATTCAGACATCGCGGCTAACAACAACCTTTTCGTGTTGTTGAAATATTAGGGAATATGCTCTCTGAAATTCAATTATATACATATCTATATATATTGACTGGATAATTTCTGTAAAG
>NW_024393167.1:0-639 GCF_016617805.1 Bactrocera tryoni
GCACTTAGAGTATTTGAGCATTAAGCAAAATACTGTATATATGGCAGAATACGTCACTATATATGTATAAATATATAATGTATTATTTAATTTAAAAAAGTTTTCGGTTACACATAAGCACGATAATACGCGGCAATTAAAAGCGCTTTTGGTTTATTAATTTAATTAAAAACTCTAGATAAAAGAGTTCACGTCTTAACATACATACATATATTATATACGAAATCTGCCTTGAAATGCAGCGAGCAATTTTAGTATATAAAATATTATCTGTTTTATCTATTTCCTTTGAAACTCTTTCTTACAAAAGAGTCTTCTTTTCGACATATCACACATATATATGAAACTTTAAATAAAGTTCTAGGTAGATAGGTAGGTAGGTAGGAGTGCAGCCCTGTTGACTATCGGGCTCAGTTAGCACTTGATTTGACATTTTGATGTACTATTTGGAGAACCTTCTGTATCTGCTATCACGTTTCACTCAAACCATTTTGAGGTTTCGATGAAACTACTTATGTCTGATTTGCTTTTAGTAGAAATTCATTCAAGGTTTGGTACTTGATGGATTCCAAGTGTTTTGTGCCGGATCTGTGTTAGGGCTGGGCATTCACAGAGAAAGTGTAAAATTGTTGCCGCAGC
>NW_024393168.1:0-1013 GCF_016617805.1 Bactrocera tryoni
GTCAACCTAAAGCAGGTGCTCCGAAAGAGACTGCGACGTAGGAAAAAGTCTAATTTGCAGACCTCTACAAAGCATAGGCGGGATTAAGAGGTTTTGACTGCACTTGGTTAAATGTATCCAGCTAAAAGGAGCTATGTGGAGAAATCCTTGCGTTAAAAAAAGTACGGTAGTTATACACTCCATGAAATAGTGGTCATAAAAAAGTTGTCATTAACATGATTGCCGTGAAACCACTTCACAGCAGAGTTTCTGCGCGGGTTGAAAGAGAAAGGAGAGGATGATCAAGGGAAGTTCATCTCTAATCCGAAGATCTCAGGTAGCCAGGTGCTCTGGAACAATGCTTTGCAGATTTGGAAATAAAGCTCTTACACCATGATAACGCACCGGCTCTCAACGCTATGGGCAAATTGGACTAATTGTGCAACACCGTTTCAGCATCTCTTTTTTTAAGCTTGTAAAAGTCACTTGACAGATAGAAATTTGAGTCGAATGAAGTAGTTATAACCGCGGTTGTCTAATTTTCAGAACTCCACTGAACGTATTTTCGGACGAAGTTAAAGGAGTTGGGACATCGCTGGGACAAGTGTATCGATCCAAAAGACCGATGGATTTCATCAGAGAAAAGGAGGGTTTTCTTCAAATTGTTTCGACACAGTCGAGAACTGAATATATTTGCAACGAGATTCCCTAAAATATATAACATGACGAGCTGTGCGTCTGCGTGTCTGTCTGTCTATTTACAACTAGTACCTCCGATTTTGAGATATCGATCTGAAATTTTGTAGACATCTTTCTTTTTCCAAGAAGCTGCCAATTTCTTGCAACCGCCGATATTGGACCACTATAGGATATAGTTGCCATACGTTTTTTTTCTTGACAAGACATCCTTACAAAATTTGGCAAAGTTTATTTTCCAAGGCAACCCTATAACCTTCAAATATAACGAATATATTGTTCAACGCGGACCACTAAAGCATATTATTGTCATTCGAACTGACGACTCGCGACTTGGC
>NW_024393169.1:0-1965 GCF_016617805.1 Bactrocera tryoni
AATGAATGATAGAGTATGGCGAATTAAAAATCTTTTCCAAAAACATATAATTAACCTTTATTTCATGAGAAACTCGATATAATGTAGAAAATTACAGAGTCTCCTTGCTTTCTACTATTATTCCTTATTTGAACACTATTTATAACGTCACAAATACTCTTCGTAACGAATGAATCCGCTTAACCTCAAATACATTAGTCAACTCAGAAACCTTAATATTTCTAGGAAATATGATACACTAAGTATAATTATTACCAATTGAAGGAGTTCATACATAAAATCAGACAAAAACATTCGATCAACATGATTCATGCCGTTAATTTTTATTACCAAACTTGGGAAGTGGTAATATCGGAAACCATTTTATTAGGGATTTGCGGTTTAAATTAAAAATTGATAAGTTACTTCCATATTAGGTGCTAAGCCATATTGTGATTTAGGAACCTACTTAATTTCACTGAAGCGTCACTCATTCATACCAACAGAAATGGTGTTAAGTCAGGTGAAAAAGCCGAAATTACCATACACGGCATATTAGAGCTAGAGAAGGTCTGAACTGATTGCGTTCACTTTTGATATTACCCAAGAATACTAAAGTCTACTAAATATCAAATATTTAAAGGGGAAAGTACTGAATAACGGAGGAGATCGAAAAAAGTCTGTTAATCAGTTAAGGAAAGTTTGTATTTGGATAATATCAAATTGCTCTACAGCTTTTTGGGAAGTAGAGGAGACATGATAATTATATTATTTTTATTTATATTGACCATGAGAGGGTGCACAAAGTTTTTCCTAGGGGTGAAACCACATGAGTACTTCAACAGAAGAAGACTAAATATAACAAGTAAGGAAGGGCCAAGTTCGGGTGCAACCGAACCTTTTATTTATAAGAGAACTTCGAGAAAAAATGAGATTCCAGGAAATTCCTTTGTTTCTCGTCCGAAAAAAGTTTGAACAATAGTTTCTCCATTATAAAACTATGAATTACAGCCTCTCTAATCTTCAGCACTCATTGTAATTCAGGTTCTCGTGTTGCTCGTCTACAGTCTGTCTAAGAATAAACAGGCTTAAGTTATAATCGGTACATATTTATATATATTTATTATTATTACCTTAGAAACATCTTATTTTGCTCAGGTATATTGAGTTGTAATCAAGTGGGAAACCGGCCGCCTCCGATACCTGTACATCAGGCTAGCGATACCAAATAGAATGATAAATCCAGATATCCACAATTTTTACTACAGAATCCTACAATGCTATTCGGTGCACTTTAGTTAAATTTTTGTTGAGATATCGCTTAAACCGTTGTATGTGATAAGAGTGCAAGCTCGAGCGACAAAATTTAACATATTGGATATATGAGGTGAAGCGGAACAAATAACAGATAATAACTTACCAGTCAATCAGAAAAACATAAATAATTAAATTGGTTGTACGGAGAACGTATGGACTGATTTTCGATACTATTTTGTTCATGTCCAATTCCAATCGTCCAATTCCAGTCTATGACATATAAAAAGTAGTGTTCAGGTATCTATTTTACTCAGATGAAGAGATGAACGGCTAGACAGATATCTCCTATGCACAATGCTATACAACTTGGTTTATGATTTCTTCACATTTAATTCAATCACAATTTAAAAGCTTACTCTTTATACATACAAGATAATGATGTTTACATTTTTAGCTTGCTCTTACTTAAATAAATAAAAAATCTCATACATTCATAAACATTCACAATTTAAAGCTACAGTTCATATGTACTATGTTCTACTTGTATCTATGTATAGAGTGAGTGAAAGTTAATAAACTTTGCCCCGATTCCATACGACGTTTTTTTCCATCCTACCCGCCAATTAATCGTAAAAATGAAAAACCGAGAAATCGCGTTTCAAAGTTTTCGCTTTTCGCCCAAGCGCTCATATATCTGCTAGACATTCGGTCAGTATTTCCCTTCTAGCT
>NW_024393170.1:0-1136 GCF_016617805.1 Bactrocera tryoni
CTTCGTCATCTTACAGATGTTGGCATAAAGCCAAAACAGCAGTGCATTTGGAAAATTCCGTAATTTTACAATAAGGTAAAAAACCGATTATCTTGCATGTACACATTTAGAAATACATATGAAGTTGCTTCAAATCGTTTACTTCATATATTTAAGTTAATTTACCTTCTTCGTCTTACATAAGTTGGCATTAAGCCATAACGGCAGTGCGTTTGGAAAAAACTCCATTACTTTACATTTAGGTATAAAACCGATTATCTTGCATGTACACATTTAGAAATACATATGAAGTTGCTTCAAATCGTTTACTTCATATATTTAAGTTAATTTACCTTCTTCATCTTACAGAAGTTGGCATAAAGCCAAAACGGCAGTGCATTTGGAAAAATTCCACAATTTTTCATTTAGGTATAAAAGCGATTTTCTTGCATGTACACATTTAGAAATCCATATCAATTTGCCTCAAGTCATTAGCTTTACATATTAAAGTTAATTAACCTTCTTCATCTTACTGAAGTTTGCATAAAGCCTAAACGGCAGCGCATTTAGAAAATTCCAGAACTTTACATTTAGGTATAAAACCGATTTTCTTGCATGTACACATTTAGAAATCCATATGAGGTTTCTTCAAATCATTAGCTTCACACATTAAAGTTAATTAACCTTCTTCATCTTACTGAAGTTGGCATAAAGCCAAAACGGCAGTGCTTTGCGAAAATTTCAGAATCTTACATTTAGGTATAAAAGTGATTTTCTTGCATGTACACATTTAGAAAATCATTAGCTTCACACATTAAAGTTGATTAACCTTCTTCATCTTACTGAAGTTGGCATAAAGCCATAACGGCAGTGCATTTGGAAAATTCCACAATTTTTCGTTTAGGTATAAAACCGATTTTCTTGCATGTACACAATTAGAAATCCATATAAAGTTGCTCCAAATCATTAGCTTATCATATTAAAATTAACTGACCTTCTTCATCTTACAAAATTTGGGATAAAGCCAAAACGGCAGTGCATTTGGAAAAATTCCACAATTATACATTTTGGTATTAAACCGATTTTCTTGCATGTACACAATTAGAAATCCACATCAAGTTTCTTCAAATCTTTAGCTTGACATATTAAAGTTAATT
>NW_024393171.1:0-1934 GCF_016617805.1 Bactrocera tryoni
TTAAGGGGTCAGTAGGGTAATCTGGCCTGTTTTCTTGACATTTTTTTTTCATAGAAATTTTTATTCTACAATAGAATTTTTTGACATATCATGAGGTACATCGTGGAGTGCATAAACAGTTTTTTTCGAAATTTTTTGATGACATCTGTCGGAGAAATAGCTGGGTGAGTATGATACTGGCGGACACGATTTCTCATGTTTGGATCATCTGAAACAGAAAAACCCAATTTATTCTTAAAAAGTACGTGAATGGTTATCGTTCCTACAAGAGTCATGAAAACATGTTGATAAATGCAAAAGTAATTAACTTTTTTTTTTTAATTTTTCCCCATGTATTTTTACATAAATTTTGTCATATCATTGTCAATAAATTATAAGCAATTATGAATCTAGTAGGGACGATAGCTAGGCGTTTTGTGCAAATCGGTTGACTAGTTCGACCGGAATCACGTCCGCCTGTTCAAAAAAAGTGTGTTTTGAGAAAAACGCGTCTGTATAAATTAAATTTTTTTTTTTTTAAATTACCCTATTGACCCCTTAACTTTAAAACAGATAACGCAAGCATCAATAAACATGTTTTGAACTCTAAACTAACAATATAAAAAAAATTGTCTCACCTCACCACAAAGCTCATATACCGACTATGAGAATCACAGTCATTTCGAAACCACAAATTGAAGATATTCCTCTGGCTGCCTTTGTACGGAATATGCCGGATATCTATATTTACATATAGTGGTGTGAATTTTTCGCTTAGTACTTAGGACCATAATTAGATTTTTGCTTCCCATATACATACATACATACATACTATGTATACTGTAGCATTAAATAAAAATTATATTAATTTACTTTATTTTAGTTCCTTTTGCTTTCCCATCAGACATTTTTTTGTCCCAGTTATTTACTTTTTATACTCTCGCAACAATGTTGCTAAGGAGAGTATTATACATAGTTTTGTTCACATAACGGTTGTTTGTAAGTCCTAAAACTAAAAGAGTCAGATATAGGGTTATATATACCAAAGTGATCAGGATGACGAGTAGAGTTGAAATCCATATGTCTGTCTGTCCGTCCGTCCGTCTGTCCGTCCGTCCGTCCGTGCAAGCTGTAACTTGAGTAAAAATTGAGATATCATGATGAAACTTGGTACACGTATTCCTTGGCTCCATAAGAAGGTTAAGTTCGAAGATGGGCAAAATCGGCTCACCGCCACGCCCACAAAATGGCGGAAACCGAAAACCTATAAAGTGTCATAACTAAGCCATAAATAAAGATATTAAAGTGAAATTTGGCACAAAGGATGGCATTAGGGAGGGGCATATTTGGACGCAATTGTTTTGGAAAAGTGGGCGTGGCCCCGCCCCCTACTAAGTTTTTTGTACATATCTCGGAAACTACTATAGCTATGTCAACCAAACTCTACAGAGTCGTTTTCTTCAGGCATTTCCATATACAGTTCAAAAATGGAAGAAATCGGATAATAACAACGCCCACCTCCCATACAAAGGTTATGTTGAAAATCACAAACGTCAGAAACACTAAATTTTATGGAAGAAATTGCAGAAGGACGCTGCACCCAGGCTTTTTTTTTAAATTGAAAATGGGCGTGGCGTCGCCCACTTATGGACCAAAAACCATATCTCGGGAACTACTAGACCGATTTCATTGAAATTCGGTACATAATATTTTCCTAATATCCTGATGACATGTACGAAATATGGGTGAAATCGGTTCACAACCACGCCTTCTTCCAATATAACGCTATTTTGAATTCCATCTGATGCCTTTTCTGTATAATACGGGTGTATATATACATTAGGAACCAATGATGATAGCGGAATAAAACTTTACAAAAATACGGTATTTGAAAAATATGTAAATGACGTATAATGAAATCTCGATTATCACTTTATCATGCGAGAGTATAAAAT
>NW_024393172.1:0-591 GCF_016617805.1 Bactrocera tryoni
GTGTATGTCTGCAATAACGTCTCCTTCCAATCGCAATCCCATAATAGAAGTTATCAGGGACGCGGTCATTGGTGCCCCTCAGAAAATCCAAGTAATGTGGATCCCTGGCCATGCTGGTATTACAGGCAACCACTTTGCAGACCTCGCTGCGAAAAATGTAGCCAGGACTCCTGCCTTAACATACTACGTCTCATCCAAGCAAGACATTTCTAACCTTATTAAGCACAAAAGGCATCAAAAAAACGCAAGCGAATGGAAAACATTTAAACATCACTACGCGGTCATAAACCCAGCCAGAAATCGAATAATCTACTCGTCAACAGTTCCAACTAGCGCAATGAAGACATATACTCGATTAAGGATTGGACACACTATCATAACACACGCCGACTTACTATCGGGTAAAAGCCCATCCATTTGCCCCCTTTGCGATGACACCGCTTCTATCAAACACTTACTCACACTCTGTCCGATGCTTCACCCAACAGCCCACAACTCTGGCAACATTGATCTCATAAAACTACTAAGTGCTGCGTATATAATAAAACTCTTTTTGTTATATGAATTATTATAAATAAATAAATAAATAAA
>NW_024393173.1:0-667 GCF_016617805.1 Bactrocera tryoni
AAACACAATGGCTACGACAGACTGCAGCGGCACGACAGTGAACTGAAAACGTCGTTGTTCATCTTACTACATGTACATTTTGAGAAGCAACAACAACACAATGGCCGGCATGTACACAAAACAACGCAGTTGTCCATTTTGCATGTACACAATTTCGTTGTGGCCATACTAATACTTTTCACTTCAATGAAATTTTAATATTTTGTTCAAAGTGAAATTTTTTATGCAAAAAATAAGTAAATAGGTAAATATTTTTGCTTTAAATTATCACTTGTTATTACAAATGATATAATAGGGCTATAATATAGCTATTTTATGCTTTTATTTGTAAAATAACATCAAGTTTGTTAGAGCTGTGAATAATTTTACATTTTACATATTAGTGGCATCACCACTCTACCTCCTCTTTCTATCTTCCATTCTACTGTCAACTCTACTGTCGTCGTACTGTCGTTGGCAAAAATAGGAGGATATTGAAGTTAGCGAGAACGACAACTGTCGGCCTGCAGTCGTGTAGTCGTGCAGCTGTCAAAATAACACTGCCCATAAGAACGTGTGTATTTTAATATTTGACAGATGTAGTTTGCAGTCTGTCGTATCCATTGTGTTTACACTTTCAATGTGTCGAAAGACTGCCGCGACGACAAAGCGTCACAACATTAGGGCT
>NW_024393174.1:0-2443 GCF_016617805.1 Bactrocera tryoni
TGTCTGTTGATATATTTATATATGTATTTACATATGTATATGTAAGTATGTATATATATTTATAAGTATATAAGTACATACATACATAGTTATGATTATTTTTAAGCAACTAACGAGCCATACAAACATCACTCGTTGTCTAAATGGCTAATTGACTATTGTTGCATGTTGATATCGGAGTTGTTTTACCTTTTTTAATAGAAATATTAATTAGTTGTGTCAGGTCTTTATTAATTTTTCGCTTATTCTAAAGCATGGCGTTAAATGAATCGTTGACGATGCACGAATTTTACTCGAGAAAGTTGTTAATTATGAAACTCGCACATTAGTATTTTTGTACATATGTATGTACATATTTACATGCATGTATGTATGTATATTAACTTACATATAATCCTTAATTATTAGGGTTTCATTAGCTGAAGCTAAGCCTTAATTTTGTATACTCTCAATATGTTACAAAGAGTATAACAGGTGAACAAACCTAGTTTTTTCATCTAAAATTGATTAATATACATAAGTATGTACATACTTATACATGATTAAATCTCTCAAAATTGATTACGATGACGACTTGTGCTGATTTTAATAGTCGTGCTCTTTTTCCCATCAAAAGTCATTCTGAGACATGTCAAGTCTTTTATAAAAAGATAACTCAAACACTAATAAAGACAACAAAATAAAAAATTACAACAACTAAATTATCTTGAAGAGTTCGAATCTCACCGATAAATGCTAAACATCTATATACATATGTAGGCATGTATGTATGTATATGTATAGCCCCTGCAAAGACCTAATATAATAATATACATACATATGTATGTATTTGAATCTCCGCAATATGGCAGACATTGTTACACGCTTAGGTGAAACAGACTGTAGTTTAGAGCCGAAAATGCATAAAATCGGTAGAAAACTCATCTATATTAGCCTTCATATACCTGATTCGCAAACTTCCAGTTGGCTTTATACCAAATAAGGTACAGTCGTTCTCTGTTTCACTATTTGGCGCCAATTGAGACTCAAGTGTAGCCAGGACCTCCACCCGGATCTTCCAACGGAGTGGAGGTCTTCTTCTTCCTCTGCTTCCTCCGGCAGGTACTGCGTCGAATACTTTCAGAGCTGCAGTGTTTTCATCCATCCGGACAACATGACCTAGCCAGCGTAGCCGCTGTCTTTTAATTCGCTGAACTATGTCGATGTCGTCGTATATCTCGTACAGCTCATCGTTCCATCGAATGCGATATTCGCCGTGGCCAACGCGCAAAGGACCATAAATCTTTCGCAGAACTTTTCTCTCGAAAACTCGCAACGTCGACTCATCAGTTGTTGACATCGTCCAAGCCTCTGCACCATATAGCAGGACGGGAATTATGAGTGACTTACAGAGTTTGGTCGTCGAGAGAGGACTTTAGAGGCGCTTTCAACGGGCATAAAAATAGATTTTTAGTTCTACGATTTCTGTGAAATGACTTAAACGCCTACAGGTGTTCGATGGGATTACATCAGGCTGTTCCCAAGCCACGCCAATTGTTTTCAGACAAAAACTCGCGAACCTGAGACCATGAGATTGATAACACTTAGTAAAACTGAAAAAAATACCTACGATGTTGGTATTAGTTAAATTTTTCGATGCAGGGTACTAAATTGGCTTCCAGGAGGTTTGTATAGATTTACTGTTGACTCTTTCTTTAAATGAAAGAGATCCCCATGAGATGACTTAAAGAATTAAACCATTATAAGGGAAAAACAGCCACAGATCCTACTGCTCACTGGCTGGCGTACGGTGACTCCGCTAGAACCGTTCAACTGACCTTACTCCACATATACCATACCATCTAATCCAAAGATAATCAACTTGGATTCAACCGAAAAATATTGTGGTCAGTCATTGTTCTGCCTCTCATACATACTGCTGTTTTCTCATTGTTAGCTTAAAACAGACTTTGGAGAATGTCCGCCGTTGAATTCTGTCCCACTGCGCCTCCGGCCAATGATGCAAACTCACTTTGGTTTGGTAGTGCGGTAGGTGATATAGGCGACGTTAGAGCGGGTAAGGTTCAAAAAGAAAGTTCACATCAAGGTCATCTAACGATAAGCTCCAGGAAACGTGTTTCGACGGGGTCGGAACATAAGGAGAGGGGTGTCAGATGTGTAGGCTTTAACTGGGCATGCAGCGATGTGGTTAGAATCATGCGGGACTCGTTGCATGCTGGACATACATACTTATATTTGGTATGCCGGCTTTTGATTCTGGATAAGTATGAGTTTGACCTGCTACAGCTACCTGCTCCAGACCGAAGCTGCGCCTCGATTCTCGTGGAAACTCGATCTCTTCGTCGGCAATGGCTGGTGGTTTGCTTCCAATGAAGGTGTTTATGGCTTCACAGTGAATGACGGTCAGTGCATGTCTGAAGTTAGTTGCCTCCGAAATCTGGTC
>NW_024393175.1:0-501 GCF_016617805.1 Bactrocera tryoni
TTAAGATTTCTCTTTCTGATATTGCTGTGGTGAAACACGCTCATCGCATTTTGTTAGCCAAAAATATTTTTTACGCTCTCCGCGCCGTGAACCTTCTCTATAAATATACGTTCTCTGAATATACGTTCTCTGGCAAAAGGTATTGTTACGCGGCTTGCAAAAATCTGCGTCGATATGTATGGAAGCTCACACACAAACATACATATCTACGCTGGTTTGTGGGCGAAGCTAGTACAGCGGCAAGGGAAGCAGTGGCAATTGGCGATCGTTCGTTTGTGTTTTCGGCACAGCTCGGATTTTCTACCAACAACACAATGTTGTGAAGCTTTGTCGTCGCGTCATTCTTTCGACACATTGACTCTTTGACATGAAAGCAAAAAATATGAGCTTCGCCATTAGTTGTCCGCGTCAACGGAAATTTCGCATAAAGCATTGAATGTACATATTTACATACATTTGTTGCATGTTGACAAATTTACAAACATTATGCGTATGGTTCTT
>NW_024393176.1:0-1309 GCF_016617805.1 Bactrocera tryoni
TAGCTGGAAGATAAATTATATGCATAAGTTTGTTTTAAGTTTTGTGTATACGAGTTCTAATAGATTTTGTGCTTCGATTAGTCTTAATAATATTGTTTTTTAATATTGCCTTAATAAAAGAAGCAGTTATCGTGTAGCTCTTTCATGCAAAACTGACGCGGTTATAAGGAGTAGAAATAGTTTGAAAGAATCATAAGATAGTTCTTTAAAGAAGTTATTCTGACAGCATTTCTCATATGTAAGGTTCTCGTGCAAAGAACTATTGTTTTGTAATGATAGCTTGCATGTTCAATATACGTACATAGAAACTCTTTCGAATGACTTTGCATATAAAAATACCATAATTGTTCTTATAAAGGATATTTGTAATACCTTAAACTTATAGCGCCAGATGGTGATATCTATATATATGAAAGAAAGCTGTTGTTAGTTACACCATTTATAACTGGAGAACGTCTGTACCGATTTGGCCGAAAATTTCGTGGAGACGTAGCTTAAAACCAGTGTAAGGACATAGGATACCTTTTACGAGTATCTCTTTATGTCAAAGTTTAATACAACTCATAAATACTAAAACTATATTAAATAATAATAAGCATTTGTTCAAAATTCATGTTTGTAGGAATATTTGAATATATGTGTACAATTTTAAACAGAGTCTTCTCAAAAATAATACAATTGCTAAATATTTGAAATAGAAGAAAAGAACTGCAACCAAATACACAGTGCAATAGATTATAACTGGCTCAGTAATAAGTCGTTGAGTATGTATTATACCACGTGCATCCCAAAAGACTGATGTGATAACCTTTCCAGCCGCCTCTTTCGTTTTTCCACGCCTGAGAACCGGTTCATCATGTACAGTCCGCTAGAATGACTACCGATTGGACTCCAGTGGGAAATGATGGAGCTGTGTTTCTATCACCGACGAAAAATTTCACCTTTATTCCGATTAGAGAGCACTTAAACACTTCTCAGAATCAGTTATTCGTTGTTTTTGTTAGATTATGAACTTGCGAGGCACCTAATTTGCTCATTTCGCCTGTTTCCAGCTAAGCAAATATCTTTTAAACGGTGGATTTCCCTGAGCCCAAATTCAACAGTATTTTCCCCAAAAAAGCAATGCTTTATTAACACACAAAATGCTTTATGATCCATTTGTTTGCAAACTAACACAATTTGCTTTAAAAAAATGCTATATCTTATTAACTAATAGTTGTAATCCAACTAATAAAAATCATATAGATGGTAGTAGTAGTTTTATCTATGTATCACCTACAGTGAAGCGTAGACGGGTCCTCTAGTACAA
>NW_024393177.1:0-1307 GCF_016617805.1 Bactrocera tryoni
ATAACAACCAATTTTCGCCTATTGCCCCGCCCCCGGTGGGGTCTCGGGAGCGAATTATAAATTTCCTGAAAGCTCTTGAAATTACCTAACCGGCGGAATTTATTTGACCCACCCAGGTCAAACACTTTAGCCGCTAGAGCGTTTTAAAAGTTAAGACAAAATGAAAATTTTCTTAAATTGTTACATTTTTTGTAAACGTTATTGCCACGCCCCTGATAGGGATAGAGGGAGATTGAGGGCTTTCCTGAAAGTTCCAAGGGTGAACTAACTCGCAAAATGGTGTTGATCCCCCCCGGCCCCATACCCCTCCAATTGTAGTGAAACAAAAGGGGGGACATGGGGAAGACTGTACTTATATTTGTTTTTGTGATAACTACTCACCTGTTCAATTCTTATCAGTGATTTATATATGTATGTAACGCACACTCCTGCAGTTACATGAATCACATAGTTACCGTTATTATTTGATTCCCGTTTTTGTGCAAATTACATATAAATTTACCTATATTGTCGCAACACTTTTTCACCTATTGACACGCCCCCAGTGGGGCCTTGGGGGCGAATTATACTTTTCCTGAAAGCTCTTTAAACTACCTAACCGGTGCAATTTATTTGACCCACCTAGGTCAAATACTTTAGCCGCTAGAGCGTTTTAAAGGTTAAGACAAAATGTAAATTTTCTCAAATTGTTACATTTCTTGTAAACGTTATCGCCACGCCCCTGGTAGGGATAGAGGAGAAATTGAGGGCTTTCCTAAAAGCCCTTGGGGTGAACTAACTTGCAAAATGGTTTCGATCCCCCCCCGACCCCATACCCCTCTAACTGTAATGAAAAAAATTGGGGAAATGATAACAACCAATTTTCGCCTATTGCCCCGCCCCCGGTGGGGTCTCGGGAGCGAATTATAAATTTCCTGAAAGCTCTTGAAATTACCTAACCGGCGAAATTTATTTGACTCACCCAGGTCAAATACTTTATCCGCTAGAGCGTTTTTAAGGTTAGAAAAAAATGTAATTTTTCTCAAATTGTTACATTTTTTGTAAACGTTGTGCAAATTACATGTAAATTTACCTATATTGTCGCAACACTATTTCACCTATTGCCACGCTTCCAGTGGGGTCTTGGGGGCAAATTATACATTTCCTGAAAGCTATTTAAATTACCTAACCGGTGCAATTTATTTGACTCACCTAGGTCAAATACTTTAGCCGCTAGAGCGTTTTAAAGGTTAAGACAAAATGTAAATTTTTCTCAAATTGTTACATTTTTTGTAAACGTTATCGCCACGCCCCTGGTAGGGATAGAG
>NW_024393178.1:0-866 GCF_016617805.1 Bactrocera tryoni
ATATAATAGTATACATATGTACATACAGTGGGCGCTCGGAAATTAGAACCACTTTGTTTTTAGCAGTTCTAATTTCAGAAATGTTCTAATTTCTGGACGGTTTTTCTTTTAACTAATAATAAAACTAAGAAGTCAAGCCACTCCAGAAACTATATAAAACATTTTTTTATTTTTCTTTCATTTTATTTAAAATACATAATCTCAGTTCATCATAACAATTACTTAAGAAAAAACAACTTAAAATTTCAGAAATTAATTAAAATTCAGGATAAGGCTCAGTTCAAAATTATTTTGTTTGACATATAATCAAGCAATACGTGTTTTGTTTTTGGTTCTTTTAAATCAGATAACAACAATACTCGTTACGGAGGGCGAAAAGATTGGCGCGTGCTCACTGGAGGCAATTCACCCACTGTTGTACCAATTTATTAAATTGTTAACGCTTTCAATAGCTATAGCATTTGAAATAGCGGTGTGTCATCAACGTCATCTTCACTGCTATCAGAAAACTCTAGCACCGCCACTTTCTTTCATTCTCGATGCCATCAATACGCCATGAACTGTTGTATCAATTTATGCTAAAAGAGTTTGATTCATTTGGAGAGCTTCATTGCAGTCCTCATTTTGTTAAACAACCGTGCTGGTGTGCATCATCGCATGAAGATATGCAAACTATGTTGCCATCTTTGCTTTGAAGATGCTCAATTCAATTGCAACAAAACGAGCCCTTATGTGTTTAAATTAAATATGCGCTCTGAAATTGGGACTCGAGGTTCTACTTTCAGAGCGACCAATCGCATTAAAAACTCTGGTTCTAATTTCTGGAAGTTCTGTTTCTGGGGAGTTCTAATTTGTGGCGTCTACTG
>NW_024393179.1:0-1016 GCF_016617805.1 Bactrocera tryoni
CAGGGAAAAAAACCTTAACTTCGAGAGCACCAAAGCTATAATACCCTTATCAGGTGCATTTCTTTTAGCATTAAAAAGTCTAAAGAGATCTTCAACGTCGATTTTGAAGGGTCAGTTTGTATTTGGTAGCACAAATACTGAGAAAGTACATGGTTCGCGTATAAAGAGGCATGCAGAGATGGCTAAATCGACTAAACTTTATAAGACGTTTCCTTCTGAGCTAGACGAAGCTATAGTAATGCCTGTTCAGAGTTTTAATAATTGAATGACTCCAATTGCTTCACGGATACATGGATTTCCTCGGGTAAAAAACAACCCTTTTTCAAAAACGTTTTTCCCATAAAACAAATGAAATATTTCATGAAATAATTTTTAATGTTACAAACATACACTACTAACAAATAAATTTTGAAATTTTTGGAAGAAAATATTTTAAATTCGGCCATTGTGACGCCATTTCCGATGACCCTTCGTCAAAAAATGCGCCCACGTTGGCAGGACAGCTCCTTACAGAATCATCTGAATTGAAACAGTATGTGTTTTAGTTAAAACAACTTAACTTATAACTTAGAAGAATGAAAAAACTGCAAATTGGATTTTTGGCAGCCATTTTTACAAAAAAAAAATAAAATTTTAAATTTCGAGACATTTTTTCTCGAATAATTGTATCTCAAAGATCTGTGTAAAATTTCATGTAGATCGGTTGAGTAGTTCTCGAGAAATCTTGCCAATCGACTTCAAAAACCCAGTTTCGAAAAAAACTCGTTTAAAGACGCCTGTAATCCAAAACTATTACTCGGATCAACTTGAAAATTTAGGTCAACATTCTAGAAGTGTTGTTCAATCTAATGACACATGGATTTGTCTGTCAAGATACGATTTCCTTTCTATTGATATATAATTTTTCAATTCATTCAACAAGTTTCAAGTCGAGTTTCGAAAAGGTTCTCACAAAAAATCTGACTTTTAGTCATGCCACAGATATTTACTAAGAATCTGCGATCCGTCACGTACCG
>NW_024393180.1:0-3239 GCF_016617805.1 Bactrocera tryoni
CTTTGTAAACGCTCTAGCGGCTAAAGTATTCGACGTAGGTGGGTCAAATAAATAGCATCGGTTAGATAATTTAAGGATCTTTTAGAAAAGTCCTCAACCTATTTTCTATCCCTACCAGGAGCGTGGCAATAGTGTTCACAAACAAATGTAGTGTTTTGAGAAAAATCACATGTTTGTTTCAACTTTGTAAACGCCCTAGCGGCTAAAGTATTCGACGTAGGTGGGTCAAATAAAGAGCATCGGTTAGATAATTTAAGGAGCTTTTAGAAAAGCCCTTAAACTTTTTTCTATTCCTACCAGCAGCCTGGCAATAGTGTTCACAAACAAATGTAGTGTTTTGAGAAAAATCACATGTTTGTTTCAACTTTGTAAACGCTCTAGCGGCTAAAGTATTCGAAGCAGGTGGGTCAAATAAAAAGCATCGGTTAGATAATTTTAGGAGCTTTTAGAAAAGCCCTCAACCTGTTTTCTATCCCTACCAGGAGCGCGGCAATAGTGGTCACAAACAAATGTAGTGTTTTGAGAAAAATCACATTTTTGTTTCAACTTTGTAAACGCTCTAGCGGCTAAAGTATTCGAAGCAGGTGGGTCAAATAAATAGCATCGGTTAGATAATTTAAGGAGCTTTTAGAAAAGCCCTCAACTTATTCTCTATCCCTACCAGGAGCGCGGCAATAGTGTTCACAAACAAATGTAGTGTTTTGAGAAAAATCACATTTTTGTTTCAACTTTGTAAACGCTCTAGCGGCTAAAGTATTCGACGAAGGTAGGTCAAATAAAAAGCATCGGATAGATAATTTAAAGATCCTTTAGAAAAGCCCTCAACCTCCTTTCTATCCCTACCAGGAGCCGGGCAATAGTGTTCACAAACAAATGTAGTGTTTTGAGAAAAATCACATTTTTGTTTCAACTTTGTAAACGCTTTAGCGGCTAAAGTATTCGACGTAGGTGGGTCAAATAAATAGCATCGGTTAGATAATTTAAGGATCTTTTAGAAAAGCGCTCAACCTGTTTTCTATATCTACCAGGAGCGAGGAAATAGTGTTCACAGCCAAATGTAGTGTTTTGAGAAAGATCACATTTTTGTCTCAACTTTTTAAACGCTCCAGCGGCTCAAGTATCCGACGTAGGTGGGTCAAATAAATAGCGTCGGTTAGGTAATTTAAGGAGCTTTTAGAAAAGCCTACAACCTGTTTTCTATTCCTACCAGGAGCCTGGCAATAGTGTTCACAAACAAATGTAGTGTTTTGAGAAAAATCATATTTTTGTTTCAAATTTGTAAACGCTCTAGCGGCTAAAGTATTCGACGTAGGTGGGTCAAATAAATAGCTTCGGTTAGCTAATTTAAGGAGCTTTTAGAAAAGCCCTCAACCTTTTTTCTATCCCTACCAGGAGCCTGGCAAACAAATGTAGTGTTTTGAGAAACATGTTTGTTTCAACTTTGTAAACGCTCTAGCGGCTGAAGTATTCGACGTAGGTGGGTCAAATAAATAGCATCGGCTGGATAATTTAAGGAGCTTTTAGAAAAGCCTTCAACCTATTTCCTATTCCTACCAAAAGCCTAGCAAACAAATGTAGTGTTTTGAGAAAAATCACATGTTTGTTTCAACTTTGTAAACGCTCTAGCGGCTAAAGTATTCGACGAAGGTGGGTCAAAAAAATAGCATCGGTTAGATAATTTAACGATATTTAAGAAAAGCTCTCAACCTGTTTTCTATTCCTACCGGGAGCCTGGCAATAGTGCTCACAACAAATGTAGTGTTTTGAGAAAAATCACATGTTTGTTTCAACTTTGTAAACGCTCTAGCGTCTAAAGTATTCGACGCAGGTGGGTCAAATAAATAGCATCGGTTAGATAATTTAAGGTGCTTTTAGAAAAGCCCTCAACCTGTTTTCTATCCCTACCAGGAGCGAGGCAATAGTGCTCACAAACAAATGAAGTGTTTTGAGAAAAATCACATGTTTGTTTCAACTTTGTAAACGCTCTAGCGGCTAAAGTATTCCACGTAGGTAGATCAAATAAATAGCATCGGTTAGATAATTTAAGGAGCTTTTAGAAAAGCCCTCAACCTGTTTTCTATCCCTACCAGGAGCCTGGCAATAGTGTTCACAAACAAATGTAGTGTTTTGAGAAAAATCACATGTTTGTTTCAACTTTGTAAACGCTCTAGCGGCTAAAGTATTCCACGTAGGTAGATCAAATAAATAGCATCGGTTAGATAATTTAAGGAGCTTTTAGAAAAGCCCTCAACCTGTTTTCTATCCCTACCAGGAGCCTGGCAATAGTGTTCACAAACAAATGTAGTGTTTTGAGAAAAATCACATGTTTGTTTCAACTTTGTAAACGCTCTAGCGGCTAAAGTATTCGATGTAGGTGGGTCAAATAAATAGCATCGGTTAGATAATTAAAGGATCTTTTAGAAAAGCCTTCAACCTGTTTTCTATCCCTACCAGGAGCCTGGCAATAGTGTTCACAAACAAATGTAGTGTTTTGAGAAAAATCACATGTTTGTTTCAACTTTGTAAACGCTCTAGCGGCTAAAGTATTCGATGTAGGTGGGTCAAATAAATAGCATCGGTTAGATAATTAAAGGAGCCTTTAGAAAAGCCCTCAACTTATTCTCTATCCCTACCAGGAGCGTGGCAATAGTGTTCGCAAACAAATGTAGTGTTTTGAGAAAAATCACATGTTTGTTTCAACTTTGTAAACGCTCTAGCGGCTAAAGTATTCAACGTAGGTAGGTCAAATAAAAAGCATCGGTTAGATAATTTAAGGAGCTTTTAGAAAAGCCCTCAACTCATTCTCTAACCCTACCAGGAGCGTGGCATGTTTGTTTTAACTTTGTAAACGCTCTAGCGGCTAAAGTATTCGACGTAGGTAGGTCATATAAGCAGCATCGGTTAGATAATTTAAGGAGCTTTTAGAAAAGCCCTCAACTCATTCTCTAACCCTACCAGGAGCGTGGCATGTTTGTTTCAACTTTGTAAACGCTCTAGCGGCTAAAGTATTCGATGTAGGTGGGTCATATAAATAGCATCGGTTAGATAATTTAAGGAGCTTTTAAAAAAGCCCTCAACCTGTTTTCTATCCCTACCAGGAGCCTGGCAATAGTGTTCACAAACAAATGTAGTGTTTTGAGAAAAATCACATGTTTGTTTCAACTTTGTAAACGCCCTAGCAGCTAAAGTATTCGATGTGGGTGGGTCAAATAAACAGCATCGGTTAGATAATTAAAGGA
>NW_024393181.1:0-3647 GCF_016617805.1 Bactrocera tryoni
TAAAAATACTCGGGCTATTTAATATTGAACTCGACAAAAATAAAACGCAAATCAGGCCGGGAATATTTTGCATATTTTATCGATTGATGCATGATATAAACTGGGTAAGGTTAGGTTAGGTTAAATAGGGGACCAAACAAGGACACTTGGGCCTCTTATAACACCGGTCCGTTGTGGTCTCCAGGACACATATAAGATTGAAGAGGAAAAAGTGTCTGGATGTTTCTTCCTCACTTTCTTCCAAACAGCTTTGATAATTTGCGACCGATATAATTTTTTTCCTTACCACGTGAATGACTAACAAACAATGACCAAAAAGAACTCCAACGATTGCGGTAAGAAAAAATTTGATAAGGTCAATAGTCCAATAGATTTCCTTAGTTTTACTCTAGGCCAGAAGATTCTCGCAATGGCATAGGGGTAAGGGTTTATATGGATGTTATTTCTAGTGAGGATAAACACACTTTGATTAACTTCGAGTGCACAGCTTGCGAGCTTAGTGCTGGTATTGCAGCTCTGCTGTTGGAGCAGTAAGGCTACAGCTGCCGAATTAGCAGCAACTTCTACGCTTGAGGGAGAGCTTCTTGGAGAAGTTTCCGCCAATAAACCCTCCCAGCTTCGACCCATCCGTGAAAAAGCTCACTGCGCCTCGTTTACAGCTACTTCCCTCCATCCACGTACTCCTCGTCGGTGTGTAAGCTGAAAACCAGCCACTAGGAGTAGCCTCTGGGACAAATGTACGAATATACATGCATATACTATTATGAGTAAAAAATAAGACTTTGTTCGTAATTTTAAAATTCTTAATTTATTCTTCAAAATCGATGAGGAAGAAGTCCCGCTATTCCAATCCACGACACAGTTGTTGAAGTCAATTTTCGGAATAGACTTCAATGCGCGTAGCGATTTACGTTTAATGCCTTCAATTGACTTAAAATGGTTTCCCCGGAGCAGTCGTTTGAGTTTGCTGAATAGCCAGAAGTCACACGTTGCTAAATCAAGCGAATATGATGGTTGCGGCTCGGTATGCGACGGTTCGTTATCATGGTGAAAAAACCAAGCGTTGTCGGCTCATAATTCCGGTCTCTTTTTACGAATAGATTCGCGCAAACGACGCATAACACTCAAATACACTTGTAGTATTCCTTGTTGACAGTCTGGTCGGTAGAAAGAAATTCGGAGAGCTCCATACCTCGATAATCGAAGAAAACTGTCAATATAACCTTGATTTTTGACCTGCTTTGATGTGATTTTTTCAGCTTCGACTCACCTTTGTCGCGACATTCGGCCGTTGAATCATATGTTTCCAGGTCATAAGCATAGATCCAAGACTCAGCGCCAGTAATGATACGATTCACGACAACGTGGTAGTCGAAAAGCATTGTTTCACAGACGTTAACGCGACGCTGTGTTTCGAAAAAATTTAGGGATTATGGAACCAATCGTGCTATCACTTTTCTTAGACCCAAATGATCTTTCAAAATGGCTTCCACTGATGCTTCCGATACTCCAACGATGTCAGTAAGATCTCTGACTGTTAATCGTCGTTTCCCAAGCACCAATTCCTTTATTTTATTGACGTATGTACTGCGGTTTGTTTTAAGCTAAATAAGATGTGTTAATAAATTTTACGCAACTTTTCATGACAATGATATCTATTCTCTATGGTTTGTTATTGTCTGCAGAGGGATTATCATTATTTGAATTAACATTTGTGAGGTTAAACAGCAACCCAGCCACTTCAACACTGCATTTATGATTGTAAGTGAACCTAGAATTCGTGGTTTTGGATGAAATGTGATGATGGTCAGCCCCATTTTTTATATGGACATGGATGTTATGCAGAAAACTGTCAGAAGCGGGATAAATTGTTCAATAAATTTGTTAGAATTATTACCAGTCCACTCTTAAGTGAAATTGCATATTTCAAAAACTGCTGGATCAATATGAACTAATGTCGAAAGTCGACCGAAGCTAGACTACAATGATGCCTATTTCCCATATAGTTAATTCACTTTTAATTTCTATTTGATTCTATCTGTTTGTAGTATTTAAATGAGATTATAAATTTTCAAGCCAACAGACTGACTTCAATCCAAACAAGAAAAAAGTTAAATTCGTTTGAATTGAAGCACATAATAAACAAGAAAAAACGTTAACTTCGGTTGCACCGAAGCTAAATACCCTTCACAGGTGCTTCTTAAAAACTGAGGGACTAGTTCGTATATATACAGACAGACATACGGACAGACGGACAGACAGACGGACAGACAGACGGACATCGCTAAATCGACTCAGCTCGACATACTGATTATTTATATATATACTTTATAGGGTGTCTGACGATTCCTTCTGGGTGTTTACAAACTTCGTGACAAACTTAATATACCCTGTTCAGGGTATAAAAAGATTACTTAAAAGTATTAGATTTCATCGGTCAATTTGTATCATAAATTGGATATTATAGCATTATCTTAGACAATAATACCGCATTTCGTGAAGATAATTTGTCAAATAAAAAGTTTTCCAACAAAAGACTACATTTTTATCGTTCAGTTTGTTTGGCAGCTATGTACATATACATACATATGTTAATACACAAAATCTATTGCCACTCCATAGAAGAGATTCCCACAATGTCTCTGAAAGGAAGAAAATCTGGTCACTGACTGGTGGTGACACACGCCCGCAGCATGGAGCAAGGCGCCAGGAAAACAATGGTGTCTCTCTTGTGTACTTGTCCCGCAAGTTGGATGTTACAAACTTCGTGAAAAACTTAATATACCAAATAAAACAAATTCAAAAACCTTACCTACATAACAGCATCACTACAATTTCAGTGAAATTGAAGTTCATTTTTCAAATTTATATGTATGTATGTATGTGGGCTGTTTTGATAAAAATAAACACCAGACGGAAAAGAAATTGTAAGAGAGAAGCAAAGCTCTCATTTTGACACACACTTTGTTTGCTTTGCGTCTGGTTGTCATCGCTTTACCTATATACTTGTATGTACATATGTATGTATTTGTGCTAACTGTCCGTTCGGTCGTCCATCCATCAGTGCAAGTTGTAACTTGAGGAAAATTGAGATATCTTGATGAAACTTGGTATACAGGTTTCTTAGTACAAAAAAAAATTCGAGTTCGTAGATGGGCGTGATCGGACCACTGCCACGCCCACAAAACACCATTAACCGAAAACCTATAAGGTGCCATAACGAAGCACTTAATTAAGATACTATATAAAACTGTAATTTGGCATAGGGGGTCGTATTAACACGGGGCACCTGTTGATAAAACATTTTGAAAAAGTAAAGTTATAACAACCAAATTTACTAAGCTCGAATATTATAAGAACTCCTTCCCACAGTGTGAAAATTGATGAAATCGGAAGATAACCCAGCTCACTCCCCATATAACGGTACTGTTCAAAACTACTAAAAGCGCAATAAATCAATAGCAAATTACGCCAGAGATATTGAATTTTACCTCCGAAATGGCATGAGAGGGCTTTAAGAGAGCCAATATGAAACTTGCACAATGGGTCTGGCACCGCCTACTTTTTGGCGAAATTCCATATCTCGGAACCCGACCGACACAAATCAAAATGTAACTAATGTAACCAAATAAAATTTTGCAGTAAAA
>NW_024393182.1:0-2351 GCF_016617805.1 Bactrocera tryoni
TCAACAATGATGTGCATAAAGGAATGTATAAAAAATTAAAACGAAAATAACTCGTAGGTACTCATTTATGCACCTTTGATATTTTAAGTTTCTTATCTGCAAACAAGAAAGTTAAATTGATTTTCATTATAAAATTAATGTATAAGCCCTTATTTTTTATAACGCTTTCCATACGTTTTGGCATACTTTCAAAACCATTTACCAAGTTTTCTTTGGGTATATAACGCCACTTCTCAAGCACCCTTTGCAACACATTTTCGAGGCTGGATGGAGCAGATTGATATTGTGCCAGTCGTCTGTTAACTAAAAAACACTTATTTTCCATTGGTTTAAGGTCAGGTTCGTCTCTATGTACATACACGAACTAGTCCAGCAGTTTTTATACCCTGAACAGGGTATATTAAGTTTGCCACGAAGTTTTTAACACCCAGAAGGAAGCCTTTGGAACCCTATAAAGTATATATATAAATGATCAGTATGTTGAGCTGAGTCGATTTAGCCATGTTCGCCTGTCTGTCTGTCCGTCTGCATATATAATGGGTTGTCAAAAAAGTCTTGCGGTATTTTTATTGAATTTTTTTTTATTATTGAAATTGAAATGAATTTTTGATGACTCATGCCCAGCTCTTGGCCGATACTACGGCTGCTACTATGCCGGTCTCTTTCGACCAATTCAGCGATTTTATCGCAATTTTCGACGACAGGCCTTTCGGAGCGTGGCGCATCTTCGGCCACCTCTACACCAGAACGAAAACGTTGAAACCATAGTTGTGCGGTGGAAATGGAAACTGTATCGGGTCCATAAACTGCACAAATTTTATTGGCGGCTTGAGATGCAGTTTTGCCTTTATCGTAGTAGTACTGTAAAATATGCCGAATTTTCTCTTTATAAACGACAATCAATCAAACACGTGTTAGCGCGTGGAATGAGCTTTCCATAAAGGTATAGCATGACCCGATGCGACGAATAAAACTAGAACTACGCGCTTTCAGCGCCAACTAGCGAAAATACCGCAAGACTTTTTTGACAACCTATTATATGAACTAGTCCCTCAGTTTTTAAGATATCGTTTTGAAATTTTGCAAACGTTATTTTCTCTTCAAGAAGCTGCTCATTTGTCGGAAATGCCGCTATCGGATCACTATACCATATAGCTGCCATACAAACTGAACGATCGGAATCAAGTTCTTGCATGAAAAACTTTCACATTTGACGATATATCTTCACGAAATTTGGTATTTTAATTATTGTTCATAGAAATAATGTAATATCGGAAGAAATTGTTCACATCGGCTCACTCTAGCATATACATACCTGCCATACAAACTGAACGATCGGAAGCAAGTTCTTGTATGAAAAGCTTTCGCATTTGACGTGGTATCTTCACGAAATTTGACATGGATTACTGCTTAAGGTCATAATATAATCTCCGAAAAATTTTATCAGATCGGATTACTATACCATATAGCTTCCATACAAACTGAACACATAGTTACTAAATGAAATGCACGTGTGAAGGGTATATTAGCTTCGGTGCAACCGAAGTTAACGTTTTTTCTTGTTGTTGTATTATTCTGCAATTATATAACGGACTTCAAGGAATATACATATGTTAGATATAAGTCTATTATATTGAATTATAGGCACAATTAAAATATTACTGATATAAACTGACACGACATGACCTTATTGAAGATTCGAAGATGGAAAATCGAAAACAGCATTTCCTGCATATTGTACTATTTTACCAACAAAAGGTTAAAAAAGCTGTTCAAGAAAGGCGAAATTTATGTGACGTGTACGAAGAAGATGTACTGACCAAATGACAATACCGAAATTGGCTTGCGAAATTTCGTTCTGGTTTCGATGGGGATAAAATAAAATCATTGAAACGTCTAGAATTGATTTCGAAGCTTAACAAATGGGTTCACCATGTTCTTACAGAACGAAATTTGCTTCGTCGCATTAACGACTGGGATTTCCTAATCAGTCGTTAACAAAGGTCTAAAAGGAATGAATTAGGTCCAACTATTTCAAAGGCCGATACTCACCAAAAGAAGGTTATATTGTCTGTTTGGTGAGATTTAAAAGGAATCGATTATTTTGAACTTTTGCTGAACAATACAACGATTAATTTTGAAGAGAACAGAATTGATCAATAAAAAATAACATACAAGTTTGATGACTCGACAAAAGCTTTAGTAGCTTGAATGGAATGTGCTACCACGCCCGTCGTATTTTACAGAATTGGCACCTGTGTACTATTACTTGTTTCGATTTCTGCCAAATTTGCTTGCTTGCGAGAACCTTCACTTCAAATTAGGGCGTTAAAACCCACTTGCATCAGTTT
>NW_024393183.1:0-2137 GCF_016617805.1 Bactrocera tryoni
AGCTAAAAGTTTTTATACCCTCAACAGGGATAAACACGATTTCAGTAACACCAAAAAGTAAAATATATTCCAGATCGTAAAACTATAGCTTATAGCTGTCATACAAACAGATTGACAAGATATTTTTAGGAAATTTGGCATAGATTGTTGTTGACTGCAACGGTACAATCTCCATACAAAACGTTTAGATCGGATCTATAGCATATAACTGTCATACAAATTGACATTAAAAATAGAGTTTTGTGTATAAGCTATTTTTAATTGTGAAGGGTATTATAGCTCCCTTGCAACCGATGTTGACACTTTTTCTTAATACAACCGTTGTTGTTGTGACGTAGTAAATGTTTCCGAAATTGTTTCAGGAAGTATCGGATAAACAGCTAGCTGTAATGCATTGGGTTAAGATTTTGGTGTTTCCGTGTTTCTCAAGGCTTCCATTGTCCATTGTCCAGAAATAGGAACTCTTTTTCGAAAAACCTTAAAAATTGGACTAATAACTAATTCAAAATGAGTAGTACGAGTTTGCCAATTTTTGTATTGAAAAATAAAAAACTCGAAATAACAACAACAACATCGGCCATAATCGGACTACTGAGCGTGCATTCCGCAACTCCATCACCTATCTTGAGACCCAGCATTAATTTTTGGATAAAACTCGACCGAATAAACAACGTCCGACACGCGGTGAAGTAACTATAGCAGCCGTAGCTGAAAGTGTACACGAAGACCGTGGACAGTCGATTCGGCGCCGTTCGCAGCAACTCAGACTGACGTATGGAACGACTTGGCGCGTTTTACGTCGAGATCTTAAATTGAAAGCGTACAAAATACAGCTTGCGCTAGAACTGAAGCCGGTCGACCTTCCCAAACGAAATCGTTTCGTTCTATGGGCTATTGGAAAGTTTCAATAAGATCCGACGTTTTCGAGACAAATTCTGTTCAGCGATGATACCCATATCTGGTTCAATGGGTATGTAAATAAGCAAAATTGCCGCATTTGGGACGAAGAGCAACCTGAAGTGATTCAAGAGCTGACACTTCATTCAGAAAAAACAACGGTGTGTGGGTCGGTGCGGGGTCCATATTTCTTCAAAAACTCTTTCGATTTTCCACACATCGGGTATTTGAAGAGTGCTCAGCGACAAGTTGAGGACCTTGGTGAGGAAGCCTACTCCGTCGGGCTTAGACGCTTTAGCATCAGCATGTTAATTCCATCAAGGCCAATGGATTTGGACGATTTTCTCTTGTTGATGACACTCTGAATCTCCTTATCGGGGAAATTAAGTAGTGCGCAGTCTTTTGCGCAGCCGTCGGGTAACACATCTTTTGGCTTCGTCTACCTAGGGGTGCAGTAAAATTGTCTGCTAAAATAGCACGCGCACTTCTTTGAGTCCAAAGTGGCATGACCAATGAATTGGATTCAACTCGGTCATCATGTCTGTTCAGATTAGACAAAGTCTTGATAGTAGTCCAAAGGACTTCATATGTACATATATTTTAAATATTTCCAGTTTGACATGGCCTGACCGAATCCTGATGGCCTATATACTATATATCCTGATATTCTAGGGTAGTATCACTGCGGTCGATGTCGCCATCAATAAGACGATATTCCACCGTGTTGTGCAGTATGAAGGCTGGACTTCCACCATTATCTCGCTCGCGCTCTTTGGGTATTACGTTGATCGCAGCTATGGATACGCGTTCAGGGCTCATAAATACAAGTTCTCCTTGATCTTGTGGAGTCCGTTGCAGTTGAATTATAAATTCAAGCTGTCTGTGAACACCTAAGGACCGTAGAGGTCCTCTATTGGGCACTCGGGTAAAGTCGCGGGGCAGTGCGCGAACTTGGTGCAGATGGCACAATCATAGAGGGAGAAAAATACGTGTGAATTCCTGTTCGATATATCAAAAACTGAGGCATTAGATCGCGTATACGGTATACCGATGGACGGACGGACATGGGTAAATCGGCTCAGCTCGTCACGGTGATCACTTATATGTGTACATATGTTTTATTGGGTCTCCTTTCCCTTTGTGGGGTACAAACTGCCTGTTAAATTTAATATATTCTGTTCAGGGTACACGATATAGTAAAAAAATAGTCACACCAAAAGCTAAATTTAAGTCTTAGATG
>NW_024393184.1:0-519 GCF_016617805.1 Bactrocera tryoni
AAAAAAATAAATGAAAATCTTTGGCAGATATAATAATCAAAATGTATCAATTTGATAACGAAAACTTAAATTTTTGTTTAAATATGAGTGCAAAATAACCAAAAAATATAACCACTTTAACCACTTTATAACAAAAAGTCACTATATTTTTTTATTTTTAACGCAGAAAGGAGTACTACGCGAAAGTACTACAGTCACCCCGGGTATTCGCTCGGCCAGAGTTATTTTTTTAAAAAGAGACCAAAGGCCGCCAATTTCATAAGAAGTTCTAGGTGATAGTGTAAAATATGATATCTATATATTTAAAATTAAGTGGCAAAACTCCCTGTTCGCATACTCCTCCTAGACGGCTTGGCCGATTTCAATGAAATTTTCAGGGGTGATTGGGGTCTGTTTGGAAGGTGAACATAAGAAATTTAATGTGTGTATCATTGCACGTTTTGCGAAAAACAAAAAAAAAATGATACATCCCGCCTATACAAATTCTCATGAAATTGTTATTGTTTCGTAAGTGCTTCC
>NW_024393185.1:0-2538 GCF_016617805.1 Bactrocera tryoni
GACATTCCAGGTGCATACCCTTAACTCGTAGTCCTTATTTCGTTTGCAATAGTCGTCATCAAAAGGGGGGTCTCTCAACCGAGGCTTGTTGCTTCCTTTGACTGTTTTTTTACGTGGCGGACCCCAAACTCAACGCACAACCCTTCAGAGGGGATGTTTCGCCTTCTCACATTAGCTCGCCTTCAAACGGATGTTCTTAGGCTACCCAGAGGATACTTGGCCAAAGACCGGAAGTCGTGAGCTGCTTGAGTCATCTGTAAAAGAATCGTTTCTGGCCACTCCCAAGTGAATGACGATCAGAGAACGTTCCTCACTTGCGTGAACTTCTACACATGTCTCCATCCTCCCAGATATATAGTATACATTTGAACAATTTAAGACTCAGCCCTTATATGAATGCACTCAACAATAACACTGGTCGACACATAATTTGTGACATGAAAATTCTTAGGTGTTTCTAATGCAATTTGATATATACAGATATTCTGTAACCTGCGTCTTTAGATTTTACAATTATTTGATAACCTTTAACCTTTTGTTTAACGCACTAGGACAGGAACATAATCCACGTGATTTGCGTCTATTCATTGATTCTTCTAAACTTAGTTTAAAGGCGGTATTGTTTCCTTACGGTAACAAATAACCAGCTGCGCCCTTAGCTCATGCGGTTCATATGAGAATTTGAGAGTTCGTTTAGGGCACATCCTTTATCATGAGTATGGTTATGTGGAGACCTAAAAGTAATAGCCCTTCTTCTTGGAATGCAACTGGGATATACACAATATTGTTGCTTCCTTTGAAATGGGAGGCCGTGCGAGAGACTGTCATTATGTACGGAAGCAGTGGTCTCTACGTCAGACACACACTCCGGGACAAAGAAACTATACCAGTGAACCCCTAGTTGATAGTTTAATGAAGAATTTTGTTAAGGCAATGAACAGAAATGGAAGAGGGTTTTTATATCTGAAACAAAAATTTCCAAGAGTCGGTAAAGCAAAAATTAAGGAGGGCATATTTGTGGGTCCGCAAATAAGAGAACTATTGAAAGATAAAACATTTGAAGAAATGCTCAATGAAACTGAAATATGAGCCTAGAGTGCTTTTAAAAGCGTTGTTAAAAATTTTCTTGTGATCTTGTGACTGAACTACTTACTGCCTATAAAAAATGGGTTGCAACATGTTAAAATTTTCTTTCTGAACTCCCATCTGGATTTTTTCCCGAAAATTTAGGAGCCGTAAGTGACGAACATGGGGAGTGCCAGTTTGCTTGCCGATTACTGTTGGACATTGTCAAGGGATACTTCAGAAACAAAGTATTGCCGAAAAACATCGGAAGTGACATTTTAAGGTACTCTTTGGTTAATAAAATAATATAACAATAATAAAAGGAGCTTTCCAAAGTAAACAGGACTTAAAAAAAACAGAAAAAATGGTTTTTTCGGAAAAATCAATTTATTTTATTCTCCTCCTGCTTCAACACAGCTTTTTGCACCGTCAAAAAGCATGTCGAAAGAGTGTTTTAGCTCGTTGGCCGGTATGGCCGCAAGTATACCGGTGCAAGTCTTTTGAATGGCCTCTACGTCTGCATAACGCTTTCCGTTCATGGGCAAATTCATTTTGCCGAAAAAGAAGTCGCACGGTGCGATATCAGGTGAATACGGGGAGTAGTTAGTGGTTAAAATGTGATTTTTGGTCAAAAAATCGTTCTTCGAATGTTGGATTCTGAGCAATTTTTGGTCGTCAGTCAATTTGTGCGGAACAAACCGTGCACACACCTTTAGTAAGCCCAAATGTTTGGTAAAAATGCAATAAATAGATTTTTTGGAGATGTTCAATTCCATTTCTATAAATTTCAATGATGATTTCGGCTGATTTTTGATGATCACGGATTTTGATTGGCCCACATGTTGATCGTCATTTATGTCCTCACGACCACTTTGAAAACGTTAAAACCTCTCGTGCACTTTGCTCCGGGATAGGCAATCATCGCCATAAACTTGTTTCATCAATTGAAACGTTTCGGTAAAAGTTTTACCAATTTTAAAACAAAATTTAATGTTGCCTCTTTGTTCGAAGCTCATTTTAGCACCGATAACACAAACATACTGACACTTTAAACGCAATAACTTAACTTCCAATCAATAAAATGCCTTGAAATTCTTACTGGACAATCGATAAAAATAGCAAATTGTAAGTACCAGTTGACAATTTTAAAACAAAATTTAATGTTGCCTCTTTGTTCGAAGCTCATTTTAGCACCGATAACACAAACATACTGACACTTTAAACGCAATAACTTAACTTCCAATCAATAAAATGCCTTGAAATTCTTACTGGACAATCGATAAAAATAGCAAATTGTAAGTACCAGTTGACATATAGACTTAAAAAGTCCTGTTTATTTTGGAACGCTCCTTGTATTATCGCACAATAACAAAATTTTTATCGAAAGAAAATATACCTTGGTTTAGCTACGAGAGTAAACATAATAGGCCAATAAATGTAATTGTACTAAATTTGCACTACTCATGCGATATA
>NW_024393186.1:0-1215 GCF_016617805.1 Bactrocera tryoni
GGGTATAAATTGTGTTATCAGCTTCGGATGAGAGACCCCCCTTTGATGACGACCATGGCAAACGAAATAAGTACTACGAATTGAGGGCATGCACCTGGAATGTCCGGTCCCTTAATTGGGAAGGTGCCACTGCCCAGCTGGTTGATGTCCTCACGAAAATAAAGACATCACCGTCGTCCAAGAAATGCGATGGCGCAAGTTTGGTGTTGGATTCGTGGTAGGAGAGAGACTCCGTCGCCGAGTACTATCATTCACTGCGGTGAATGAACGTCTAGCCACAATCCGCATCAAAGCGAGGTACTTCAGCATATCGCTGATTTGCGCCCACACCCCGACGGAAGAGAAGGACGATGTGACCAAAGATTCCTTTTATGAGTGCTTAGAGCGTACTTATGAGAACTGCCCCCGCCACGATGTCAAAATCGTGCTTGGCGACTCTAACGCCAAGGTGGGCAAAGAAGATATCTTTGGCACTACGGTCGGTAAATTCAGCCTCCACGAGGAAACATCCCCAAATGGCTTGAGGCTGATCGACTTCGCCGTGGCCCGAAATATGGTTATCTGTAGTACTAGATTCCAGCATAAGAAGATTCATCAAGTTACCTGGCTGTCTCCGGATCGAAAAACTACCAACCAGATCGATCATGTTGTGATAGACGGAAGCGAGACGCATTTGCAGACAGAAGAAGAAAGAGGCCGAAATGCGTGAGTATGAAGAGCTTGATAAGCTGGCCGACAGGGGTAATGCTCGAAAATTCTACAAAAAAATGCAGCGGCGTACAGAAGGTTTCAAACCCGGAGCTTACTCTTGTAGAACCCCCAAAGGTGATCTAGTCACCGATGCCCAGAGCATACTTAAATTATGGAGGAAACACTTCTTCAGCCTTCTGAGTGGCAGTGAACGTACAACGTCAGGAGAAGGCGAACCCGATTCCCCAATCGATGACGACGGATGAAGAACAACAAAGCGGCGGGGGCCGATGGATTGCCGGCCGAGCTATTCAAACAGGAAGGCGAAGAACTGATAAGGAGCATGTATCAGGTTCTTTGTAAAATATGGTCGGACGAAAGCATGCCCAACGATTGGAATTTAATTGTGCTCTGCCCAATCCATAAAAAAGGAGACCCCATAATCTGCGCCAACTACTGTGGTTTAAGCCTCCTCAATATCGCATATAAGGTTCTATCGAACGTGTTGTGTGAAAGATTAAAGCC
>NW_024393187.1:0-1418 GCF_016617805.1 Bactrocera tryoni
AAAAACCATAATTTTACATTTAGGTATAAAACCGATTTTCATGCATGTACACATTTAGCGATCCATATCGAGTTGATTCAAATCATTAGCTTAACATATTAAAGTTAATTAACCTTCGTCATCTTACAGAAGTTAGCATAAAGCCAAAATGGCAGTGCATTTGGAAAAATTCCAGAATTTTACATTTAGGTATAAAACCGATTTTCCTGCATTTAAACATTTAGCAATCCATATCGAGTTTATTCAAATCATTAGCTTAACATATTAAAGTTAACTAACCTTCTTCATCTTACAGAAGTTGGCATAAATCCAAAACGACAGTGCATTTGGATAAAATCCATAATTTTACATTTAGGTGTAAAACCGATTTTCTTGCATGTACACATTTGGCAATATATGTCGAATGGCTTCAAATCATTAGCTTCACATATTAAAGTTAATTAACCTTCGTCATCTTACAGAAGTTGGCATAAAGCCAAAACGGCAGTGCATTTGGAAAAAAATCCATAATTTTACATTTAGGTATAAAACCGACTTTCTTGCATGTACACATTTAGAAATCCATATCAAGTTGCTTCAAACTAATAAATTCACAAATTAAATTTAAATAACCATCATCATTTTACTCAAGTTGACATAAAGCCATGACGGCAGTGCATTTGGAAAAATTCCATAATTTTACATTTAGGTATAAAACCGATTTTCTTGCACGTACACATTTAAAAATGCATATCAAGTTGCTTCAAATCCTTAGCTTCGCATATTAAAGTTATTTAACCTGCTTCATCTTACTGAAGTTGGCATAAAGCCATAACGGCAATGCATTCGGAAAAAATTCCACAATTTTACATTTAGGTATAAAACCGATTTTCCTGCATTTAAACATTTAGCAATCCATATCGAGTTTATTCAAATCATTAACGTCACATATTCAAGGTAATTAACCCTCACCATCTTACAGAAGTTGGCATAAAGCCAAAACGGCAGTGCATTTGGAAAAATTCCACAATTTTACATTTAGGTATAAAACCGATTTTCTTGCATATACACATTTATCAATCTTTGTCGAATGGCTTCAAATCATTAGCTTCACATGTTAAAGTTAATTAACCTTCTTCATCTTACAGAAGTTGGCATAAAGCCATAACGGTAGTGCATTTGGAAAAATTCCACAATTTTACATTTAGGTATGAAACCGATATTCTGGCAGCACACATTTAGAAATCCATATCAAGTTGCTTCAAATCATTAGCTTCACATATTAAAGTTTTTTAACCCTCACCATCTTACTAAAGTTGACTTAAGACCATAACGGCAGTGCAGTTGGAAAAAATTCCATAATTTGACATTTAGGTATAAAACTGATTTTCCTGCATTTAAACATTTAGCAATCCACATCAAGTTGATGCAAGTCATTA
>NW_024393188.1:0-3942 GCF_016617805.1 Bactrocera tryoni
ATGATATTTTCCACTCCCTCACCCGGAAAAAAAAAATAATAAAATAAAATATAAGTATTAAGTGTATAAAGTCATATAAGTAAATAATTTTCATATGAGTATTAAGTTTATAAAGTCATATAAGTAAATAATTTTCATATAAGTATTAAGTGTATAAAGTCATATAAGTAAATAATTTTCATATGAGTATTAAGTTTATAAAGTCATATAAGTAAATAATTTTCATATAAGTATTAAGTTTATAAAGTCATATAAGTAAATAATTTTCATATAAGTATTAAGTGTATAAAGTCATATAAGTAAATAATTTTCATATGAGTATTAAGTTTATAAAGTCATATAAGTCAAAAAGTCATACAAGTAATAAATTTCCATATAAGTATTAAGTGTAAAATTCATACAGGTAAATAATTTTCATATAAGTATTAAGTGTATAAAGTCATATAAGTAATAAATTTTCATATAAGTATTAAGTGTAAAAGTCATGTAAGTAAAAGTCATACAGGTAAATAATTTTCATATGAGTATTAAGTTTATAAACTCATATAAGTAAATGATTTCCATATAAGTTTTAAGTGTATAAAGTCATATAAAATAAATTTTCATATAAGTATTAAGTGTAAAAGTCAAACAGGTAAATAATTTTCATATAAGTATTGAGTGTATAAGGTCATATAAGTAAATAATTTCCATATAAGTATTAAATGTGAAATTCATATAAGTCAAAAAGTCATATAAGTAATACATTTTCATATAAGTATTAAGTTTGAAAGTCATATAAGTAAATAATTTTCATATAAGTATTAAGTGTATAAAGTTATACAGGTAAATAATTTTCATATAAGTATTAAGTGTAAGAAGTCATATAAGTAAATAGTTTCCATATAAGTATTAAATGTAAAATCCATATAAGTCGAAAAGTCATACAAGTGTTAAGTGGGAGGTTAGGGGGGAGTGGGGATTGAGTGATCATAATTTGGTTCAAATTGTGGTTACCCCTCGATCTCCTCCCCCGCCTTATGTGAGTCCATGGCGGCGATGGTGTACCACAGGTACTGACTGAAACCAATATGGACTCTCGGTTAGGGAAGCGGTATCTTGTAAACCGCTGAGTGAGTTTGAGGAGTTCGGGGGGTGGACGAGCAAATTACTCGTCTCTATGAGGTAGTTTGGGGGGTAAATGATAGGGTTTTTGGTAGATTTGAGTCTCGTTCGGTTAATAAAATAAAATGGTGGACGCGTGAGCTTACCTTAATGAGGAGGACTGTCAGGCGACTGCGGCGGAAGTTTCAACGCGTCCGTGGTCCAATTATGATAGGTTGTCCCATCTTAGGTATGAATTTAGTTGTGCGAGTAGGGATTATAAGGTAATGTTAGTTAAAATTAAGGAGGATGAGTCGAGGAGTTTCGTTAGGGAGAATAGCAACGACCCCTGGGTTCAGGTCAATAGGATCTGCAGGGGTCCTAGAAGTAAGGATATTACCTCTCTTCGCGTCGATGACACTCTATTATCGACGTGGAGAGAGTGTGCGGGGGTTCTGTTAGGTGCGTTCTTTCCCAGGTCGGAGGTGCAGGTACCTCAAGCACAAGAGGTGCCTGTCCCTCCATTAGATGATGGGGAGTTGGGGTACGCCTTTGGCCTGGTTAGGTCTAAATAGTCTCCCGGTTTTGATGGTTTGAACGGAGAGATGTGCAAAAGCTTGTGGAAGCTCATTCCGGAATACCTGGGGGCTATTTATGATAAGTGCGTTTGGGAGGATATTTTCCACGCGAGTGAAAAACGGCTAGGGTTGTTCCTCTCCTGAAGTCACCTGATAAGGTCAGGAGCGATCCTCGTCCTTTCGGGGCATCAGTCTCCCTCCTTCTTCTTCTTCTTAATTGGCGTAGACACCGCTTACGCGATTATAGCCGAGTTAACAACAGCGCGCCAGTCGTTTCTTCTTTTCGCTACGTGGCGCCAATTGGATATTCCAAGCGAAGCCAGGTCCTTCTCCACTTGGTCCTTCCAACGGAGTGGAGGTCTTCCTCTTCCTCTGCTTCTCCCGGCGGGTACTGCGTCGAATACTTTCTGAGCTGGAGTGTTTTCATCCATCCGGACAACATGACCTAGCCAGCGTAGCCGCTGTCTTTTAATTCGCTGAACTATGTCGATGTCATCGTATATCTCGTACAGCTCATCGTTCCATCGGATGCGATATTCGCCGTGGCCAATGCGCAAAGGACCATAAATCTTTCGCAGAATTTTTCTCTCAAAACTCGTAACGTCGACTCAGTCTCCCTCCAGTACTTGGAAAAGTGCTGGAGAGAGTAATGGTGGAACGACTTCAGGAGCTAACGACGGGTATGTGGTCCGATAGGCAGTTTGGATTTAGGGAAGTATGCAGTGTAGAGGATGCGTGGTTTTTTGTTCAAAATGTTGTTAGGGATAATGTCAACAAATATGTCCTACCATAGTATAAGCTTTATTGTTATCCAATACAAGAACCAACTTGTACTTGCGTTCTTTAAGTTAAGCGTTTTACCTGTACTAGGCTAGCCTAAAAGTATACACCGAAATTGATGAACGTTTCATCTGGTATTTGCCACATATATATTTATTTATTTTTACTAACTATTGGCTAACTAACTCACCATTACCTAAGAATAATCGCTTATACAATAGACATATAGTATCGGGTGATTTTTTAAGAGCTTGATAACTTTTTAAAAAAAAAAAACGCATAAAATTTGCAAAATCTCATCGGTTCTTTATTTGAAACGTTAGATTGGTTCATGACATTTACTTTTTGAAGATAATTTCATTTAAATGTTGACCGCGGCTGCGTCTTAGGTGGTCCATTCGGAAAGTCCAATTTTGGGCAACTTTTTCGAGCATTTCGGCCGGAATAGCCCGAATTTCTTCGAAAATGTTGTCTTCCAAAGCTGGAATAGTTGCTGGCTTATTTCTGTAGACTTTAGACTTGACGTAGCCCCACAAAAGATAGTCTAAAAGGCGTTAAATCGCATGATCTTGGTGGCCAACTTACGGGTCCATTTCTTGAGATGAATTGTTCTCCGAAGTTTTCCTCAAATGGCCATAGAATCGCGAGCTGTGTGGCATGTAGCGCCATCTTGTTGAAACCACATGTCAACCAAGATGCTAACAAACCGAAGCCGAACGATCTGCCACAACGTCGAATTTTCAGTGAATGGGCCCTAGAAAAGTTGGCAGAAAATCCGCTTTTTTATCGACAAATTTTGTTCAGCGATGAGGCTCATTTCTAGTTGAATGGCTACGTAAATAAGCAAAATTGCCGCATTTGGGGTGAAGAGCATGCCCATGCATCCCGAAAAATGCACTGTTTGGTGTGGTTTGTACGCTGGTGGAATCATTGGACCGTATTTTTTCAAAGATGCTGTTGGACGCAACGTTACGGTGAATGGCGATCGCTATCGTTCGATGCTAACAAACTTTTTGTTGCCAAAAATGGAAGAACTGAACTTGGTTGACATGTGGTTTCAACAAGATGGCGCTACATGCCACACAGCTCGCGATTCTATGGCCATTTTGAGGGAAAACTTCGGAGAACAATTCATCTCAAGAAATGGACCCGTAAGTTGGCTACCAAGATCATGCGATTTAACGCCTTTAGACTATTTTTTGTGGGGCTACGTCAAGTCAAAGTCTACAGAAATAAGCCAGCAACTATTCCAGCTTTGGAAGACAACATTTCCGAAGAAATTCGGGCTATTCCGGCCGAAATGCTCGAAAAAGTGCTGCTCAAAATTGGACTTTCCGAATGGACACACTGGCTAAGACGCAGCCGCGGTCAACATTTAAATGAAATTATCTTCAAAAAGTAAATATCATGAATCAATCTAACGTTTCAAATAAAGAACCGATGAGATTTTGCAAATTTTATGCGTTTTTTTTTAAAAATTATCAAGCTCTTAAAAATCACC
>NW_024393189.1:0-4345 GCF_016617805.1 Bactrocera tryoni
GGCTATTAAAACCAAAATCGCTTCTTACAGCTAATATTCTACGGCCTCGGTTACTCCACCAACAGTAAGCCGAATTACATGCAACGGATTATATATATAAAACTAGGCAAAATATTTGCCTAGGGGGACCAGGATTCTTAAATGAGTTAAGCCCCCCTCTAGTCGGTAAAACTGGCGCATCCTAATGCTACAGTACAATTCATCACAGCTGATGACACTACAGCACAACTCAACACATCTGTACGCCAACCCACTCAACAAAAAGGATGGGCAACGGGAAAACAGATTCAATTCGTTCTATGCAATTCGACACGTCAATTTGCTACCAACTTTCGCGTCAATACTGCGCCGCGTCAACATCTTGCTCCTCTAACGCGATTGTCCTCGCTCCGCGGCATCTCGATCACCAGCATCGGCAAATTATTTTCTCGGATTTGAAGTCTCACCGCTTATCCTCGATATGTATAACTACCTTTATAAAACATAAATTTATGTTATAAATAAACGTTAAAAGGATTGTGCATTTTAGATACATACGCATTTTTATTTATCAGTAGTGAAAATGATAAGAATAGATTACTTTTGTTTGCTAATTTGGCAGTAAATTGAGCAAAGGGAATACGCAGAGTATATCCCCGAGGCGATACATTGACGCACCTAGACCTAGAAAAGGCAAAGATCGCTCTTATCACTTATACTCAGTCGCGCCACTTAAGCTGCGAGATTTCACTACTAAGAGAATCGAAGCCGATTAGAAAAAAGAGCTCACTCTTAGTACTAAATCCATTTCTGGATACGAAAGGTCTGCTTGGTGCTAATGGTCGGCTTGCTAACTCCAGCCTGACATATAACGAATGCCATCCTCTACTAATACCAGGGAAGTCTCGACTTCCAACATTGCTTCCCAAGTATGTACATATACTAGTGTTGCACGCTGAAAATCGCCTAATGCAACATAATCCGCCAAGAGTTCTATATTCCCCGACTTAAATCTCAAATAAAAAAATGCTTTTTCATGTGCCAGAGCTGCACTATGTATAAACAGAAGATGAGGATGCAGATTACGGCAGCACTTCCATCGGAACGCTGCAGCTTTGCTCTGCCTTTCACTATTACCAGTGTGGATTTTGCTGGGTCTTTTCAGATAAAGGCGTCCATGCTAAGGTCTCCTACCCTAATGAAAGGCTACGTGGCTGTCTTTGTCTGTTTTACGCCAAAAGCAGTGCACCTCGAGCTATGAACTCATCTGACAAAAGAGGCTTTTCTCGCGGCATTCGCATGTGTTGTGTACTTATTAACGACGATTGTCTCCCTCCTACCGAGTGGCGACTTGGCCGTATAGAAAAGCTCCATTATGGCTCAGACGGTCACATCCGGGTAGATGGTCTCCGTACTCAAAGCGGAATACTCACCAGACCGCTGGTTAAGTTATGCTTTCTGCCAACCGCGGATAATAACGAAAATCCGATACTAAATAATCCGGACATAATGCCGAAACACAAATAAAAATAAAAACAATCAATCAATGAAAACAAATCATTAAAATCGCAACCCGCAACAAACCGTTAACAATAACAATAAAAATTACAAAAAATAGTCGGTCAATATGACGACCCAGTCATGCCACATAACGTGGCACAATCGCACATTCCATTTATATACTACCATGTATATTCAAATACAATTTTTTATAGAGATCAAGATGGACGTGGACATGCCTACTATCCCAACACCAACTGTTCGGTCGGCAACCAATGTGGCACGTACTGGGCCCCTCCCTACGCCCCGCCCAACCAATGCAACTGCATCGACTACCGCTTCTGGTAGTAGCTCATGAGCAGCCCCATCAACGCCATCCGCCCAAGCCGACTCGCGTCGCATCCGATGCCCGCTATGTCGCCGGAAACATCGACTACAGCACTATGGGCTCTTTAAGGAGTTATCACCGACACAACGCCAGCGTGTTGCCCAGGCACATGAGCACTGCCTCAACTGCCTGTCGCACACGCATGTGACGCAGGAGTGTGCTTTCGACGATTTATGCCACATGTTTGGCAGACCACATCACACGCTGCTGCACGACGCGATTTAAGACGGACAGCTGCCTCAAGCACGGGTAGACTAAGGCAAGGTCGAACCACTGCAGCCCGGCCTGAGCCCCATCAATGGCGTCCACACCACGTTGCAACAACCAGGCGTCGTCCAAAAGTGCCACAGCATCGCCCCGCTACTGGAGTCAGAAACGTAGTGTCAACTCTCCAGCAATTGCAAAGATTGCTAGGTTGAATATTCGCCTAGGCGGGCCGGGATGGCTAAATGAGGGTGTTTTTATTTAAAGAAGTGAAAGTGGTAAGTGTGTCAAAGACAAAAGTGAAGTGCGCACCTATTCAAACACCACCTTATGAGCAAAAATTGTCCAAAACCAAATAAAACTGTTCCAGTCCATAGGTACCGAATATGTGGTTCTCAGTATTTATAGTTGTCTTTTAACGGAAAATATCGGTCAATGTGTGAGATATACGATTGAAATTCAAACCCTTCTTGATAATA
Organism: Bactrocera tryoni; assembly: GCF_016617805.1. NCBI lineage: Eukaryota > Metazoa > Arthropoda > Insecta > Diptera > Tephritidae > Bactrocera > Bactrocera tryoni. The sequence continues at coordinate 2,551 of NW_024393189.1, forward strand.
GTATCTCTGTGTATCAAAAATGGATGGAATATGGTCAGTACTTCCCTGATACCCCATATACTTAATATACAGGTTTTCGAATTTCGGTGACTTTGTGTTGCATACGTGGGTTAATATGTGAATTATCTCAATGAAAATTGCAGACAGTGTTTCACTCATAACAGTATATTTTTGTGTCTAAAAAAAGTACAATTGGACAAAAAGTTGACCTAGCCCCCCTATAATTATTACTATTATTTTCGAACATCCGGCTGACTTTGTTCCATATAGTGATTGTATGTATTTAAATGAGTTAAGCTTCCCCCCACTCTACCCGGGAAACTGATGCATCCTAAAGAAACACTACACAACTCCCACACCTATACGCCAACCCAAAAATTACAGCGAACACGTTCGTTTTTGATACTTTCCGTTCCACACTACGCCGCGTGAACAACTTTCGATTCCACATTGCGTCACGTCGACACCAGTTTTCGCTTATTTACTTCGTGATGTACCTATCCTGTGCGCGACGGTCAAATCCATATTAACGTGATACGACGACGAGCCTTTGAAATCCTTTGAGCACCTAATTCTTTCAACATCGGCATCCGCATTTTCAATAACATATAAAACATTTACTTGTATAAAAGAAATATGTTTACTAAACAAACCTTAAATTAAAACGATTGTTCATTACAAATTTAAGCAACATTTTAAACATGGTCCTTCGAGCCTTACAGAATGGCACTATTGGTTTAAATAAATCTAAAATCTAAGAAAGAAAAAAAACAGAACAAAAGTGTGGTGACAAAAACAGTGTTAATAAAGAAACATATATATTCACATACATATATACATATATAGCCAAGAGTGCGGTAATAAAAAGTAAACAGTTTCTGACATACTAAATAAGTATATGTTAATACGTATACGTATTATTAAATCTGCAGTTCCTTTAAGTTACATCACTGCTCACTGCTTTCTATCATTGCGAATATTCACAGTGAACAAATCAAAAATTACACATCTATTACTTCTTCCATTACAACTAAATATGTACGGTTTCCTTTGAATTTTAATATATGTATATATATATATGGGCACACTAAAAAGATGCATCACATCTGGCAGCACTGTTTGTCAGTTATTTCTCTATTATTTCATTCTCTGTATATTCTTGGAAATTTACAGTTCCAACTGAATTCCTAATTCTTAGTTTACAGTTTTAAGAAGCGTCACTTCTTGTACAGACGCCATCAAGAATACAAGTGGTGTCTTAATATCTCCACATAATTGGTGACCCCGACGTGATTAAATTGGATTAAACTTTGTCTTTCCACGCTTTAAAGTACAAATGAGTGCAAACGTTAATAGTAATTGCAAATTCACGCTAGTTGTAATCTCTCACGCATCAGTGTCTAAAAATTTGTGCAAACCAGTGACCACGTGCTCTCCATCGATTCATTGACATGCCATTAGAGCATACGCCAAACAAATCAGTGAATTTTAACTCGCCAAACACGTCCACTAGTAATCCAAACGTCTTGACACCAATCTCCTCGAACATGACCACAAACGACCCAACTCTGACCATCGGTGACGCCGGCGATGAAGCCCAGAACACTGCATCAACTGTAGCTATGTCCAGTTGCAAACTCCCGCAGTTCTGGTCCTTCCGGCCTCGTTTGTGGTTTGTTCAGGTTGAAGCAGTGTTACAGGTTGCCCGCATCACAAATGACGCATCACGTTACAATCAAATCGTTAGTGCTTTGAACACTGATTCAAGCTTACAGCTAGCGGACTTCCTGCAGAA
>NW_024393190.1:0-580 GCF_016617805.1 Bactrocera tryoni
CTTTGTAAACGCTCTAGCGTCTAAAGTGTTCGACGTAGGTGGGTGAAATAAATAGCATCGGTTACATAACTTAAGGGTATTTTAGAAAAGCTCTCAACCTGTTTTCTATCCCTATCAGGAGCGTGCCAATAGCGTTCACAAACAAGTGTAGTGTTTTGAGAAAAATCACATGTTTGTTTCAACATTGTAAACGCTCTAGCGGCTAAAGTATTCGACGCAGGTGAATCAAATAAATAGCATCGGTTAGATAATTTAAAGAGCTTTCAGGAAAGCCTTCAACCTATTTCCTATTCCTACCAAAAGCCTGGCAAACAAATGTAGTGTTTTGAGAAAAATCACATGTTTGTTTCAACTTTGTAAACGCTCTAGCGGCTAAAGTATTCGACGTAGGTGGGTCAAATAAATAGCATCGGTTAGATAATTTAATGATCTTTTAGAAAAGCCCTCAACCTGTTTTCTATCCCTACCAGGAGCGAGGCAATAGTGTTCACAAGCAAATGTAGTGTTTTGAGAAAAATCACATGTTTGTTTCAACATTGTAAACGCTCTAGCGGCAAAAGTATTCGATGTTGGTGGGTCA
>NW_024393191.1:0-2101 GCF_016617805.1 Bactrocera tryoni
GTTATATTAACTTAATTAGATCTGTAGAATGAATAATTGTATCAATTACGAATTTATTTAAAAAAAATGGGTCGAGCAAAACATTGTTCAGAGGAGAAAAGATTGTACGTCCAAAATTTGCAAGGAATGGGTCACGCGGAAAGGCAAATTGCAAGCATATAGAATTATGTCTCAAAAATTTGTGTTTGATGCCTTAAAATTTCCGAAAAATTATAGAAAAACAGGCCAATTCCAAAAAAATTGCTGCGGAAGTCGATCGAAATATTGCAATATTGCCGATGCACGATCCGTTTAAGGCATCTGCAGCCAATCAATAAGAATTATGTGCAAAAATTTAGAAAGAACAGTAAGAAGATAACTTGTGGAGAAAAATTGCTTTTGCAATTTCCGAAAGGCGCCAACGTTGAGAAAACGGCATAGATGCAACCATATTCATTTGGTAAAACGACACATTAATTAGGGCAGTGCTGAAAATTAAAAAAAAAAAGTGGTTCGACATTTTATGGTCTGAATGCAAAATTAATATGATAGGAAATGATAGTTCGGTGTGAGTCCGCAACGAAAAAAACAAAGAAATGTGCGTCCGCTACACGACTAGGTCCTTCAAACCCCGTGGCGACAATATAATGGTTTAGCATTGTTTCTCATATTGTGTTTCGAGACCTATTTTTTTGGATGCAAGAAAACATTAGACCGCTATATATACGTTAAAGTTTTCGACAAGGTCATATTCCCAAATGCTGAATGGAATTTGCCTTGCATTTTGGCAATTCGAACAAAAGAACAATTAGCAGATCTAAATCCAATCAAAAACTTACCGAAAAATTGCTAAGGAAAATACTGCCTCCGTTAAACCGAAAATTAAGACAGAATTCTGAGAGAAGGTACAATGGTCTGATATTCTGCTCCACGGCTCACTTTCGGTAGCCTAATTAGGTCTATGCCTAGAAAATGTGCATCTGTATTAGACGATAAAGAATACACTACAATGTACTAAGAATTTTTTCTATTAATTACCTTAAAAAAATATTTTTTTTTAATATAAAAAATTATGATTCTATTTTTTTGTCCTTCGAATTTTGAAATATATTTTTTGCCTTTATTTTTGTATTATTTATGAATTGTTTTTTTTCCAATACTTTTACTGCTATCAATAACACTTGATATGAAGTAAATAATAAAAATATAACTTTGTTGAATTTGAATCAAATTCATTTGTTTTTTTTAGATCGGAAAATTAGTACCATGGATGATTTTATTTTATTGTGCGTAACTGTATATATATTTTTTTTTGTTTTTTTCCAATATGTTGCCACCAACGGGTTTTGTTTAAAGTATGTCACCACTGTTATTTTCCCACAATTTTTTTTAACTGTTTTAATATGTCACCACCGTTGTTTTTTCACAATTTTTAACACTTTTTTTGTATATATCCACCAACGATTTTTTTTTTTTTGCTTTAACTGTTTGTTTTAAATGTGTAATTTCATCACCGTTGTCTTTCCACAATTTTTAACACTTTTTATTTTTTTTGTTTTCATATATCCACCAAAGTTGTTTTTGTTTTTTTCTCTGAAAAACGAATTAAAAGCGGGATAGAAGCTTATAGCTGACTGATGGTACGTATATGCGCACGGATCGTAAAAGAAAGAGAGGTGGGTGCCGTCCGCCTGTCCCTTTTGTTGATTGTGTTTGGTGTCCTCGTGTGTGGTGTGAAAGATATGGTGTAGATGATGATGCGGTGTGCATGATGCCGACGTGTTGAGTATGGGGTGTGTAGTGTGGGATGAAAAGATGGTGCGCATAATGCCGATGTGTTGTATATCATCAAAAGACACTCTTGCCCTTACAACAGTAGTGTGGACAACCCACTAAAAAAACATCTCAATAACGAAACATAGCATTGATGAATTGCCCTGCAAAACTACCGATTAAGTATTACATCGCAGACTATAACGTCTCAGGGATTTTCGAACTGGTTTTGGTTTTGAATAACCTTAGCGGCCCAGTGCTTAACATGGTTCCACAGCTGCTTTGACCGCAGCATTTTCTGAAAAAAGAAATGTTCGGCATTCTCTTTTCCATAACTACAAGATGAGCA
>NW_024393192.1:0-4956 GCF_016617805.1 Bactrocera tryoni
CAACCTTTATTATTATTTTTAATTACCTGCACTTAAAAACCTATCCTTTGCTGTAACCATGTACTCACAATACTTTATTTTATAAATTTAGTTTAACAAAATATTTTTATTTGTTTTATAAATTAACTTTAAAAAACTTACCAAGGTGGCAACCTTTATTAAATTTTTTTAAATTTTTTGCTAAACCTTTTCTTAGCTACAATTAAATACTTACTAATAACATTATGCTATTTTAATTTCAATTTAATTGAATGCCTTTTCTAAACAGGTGGCAACCTCTTTCAAACATATCTATGTATATTATATTTTTCGAAATTCCTTTTAAAGATAACTTAATATCTTTTCGTTTGAACAACATATATTTTCTGTATAAAATTTTGCCAAGAGGTAGGTTGCCACCTAACTTTTTTTTACTTAAACAAAATATAGTAAACGAAATATTTCAAGCCCGCGACAACAATTATTGAGAGCTCCCTACAGAAGATTCCAAATATCTCGCAGGTGTGTGAGGAAGAAACTACAACTTGAAGGTTCAGCGATACAGTGGTCCACACTGTAAAGAATAGAATCGAACTCTATCTGTCTACTCTGTTACCACATTTTATATACCTTTATGTGAGATCGTAAACGGTGTTTCGGAATTTTCCTTTTAGCAAAAGGAAACAGGTCCACCTTGGAAACAACCCGGCAGCTTCGCATCTAAAGTTCCTTTGAAGAGTCGTGAAGGGATCCTGAGCAAGAAGAAAAGAACGCCACCTTGCAGGGAGCTTTCCGAAGTGGCTGTCAAGTTCACAACTTCACTACAACCATTCTGTTATATTGGAGACTATAGATGATATTCCATTCCTTGAAATTCGACCTGTAATGTATAGATCATTTTTCAATACTAACAGAAAGACTGGCCTTCGGTTCGAACGCCACTTTAACGTACCTTCAAGCCAACAGAATTTTGCATAATCCGCCGGAGTTCGTGTAGAACGGGGTCAACAAGCTGCATCATACTTTTCTTACACGGAAGTTGTGCAGGTATATTGCCAATGTATAGCCTTCGTGATTTTTGTCTAAGAAGTACTTCTTCCGTAGGTAAGTTTAGCGAAAAGGGAGCGCCTAGGAGTAGCATTAGCATTGTCCAGCTTCACTCAAATACTCCAAGCGGTTGGATTCTTTGCAAGCGTACGTCTAAAGTTAGAGGATTCGAGACAGAATTTTTCTTATTCAGAAGCTTATAAATATATAGAAAGTTCCTAGCCTATATTCTGGAAACTTCGACGCATACATCAATCGCGCTGAGAGATGAAGGCAGGTTCTTGCCGAAAAGGTTTACCAACCAGACCTACTCTGTCCGTGTTAAAAGCAATAGATTTCTGTTCAGAGAAGGAATGGTCATTAAGATAGCGAGTACTACATCGAATAAGCTTATTATTATAATTCTAAAAGACAGACTTATTGGAAGTTTTCGAACGGCTATATAAAACGAAACCATCCAAATTAAGTTCTTTTATGGAAAACCTTTATTCGGCTATAATCGCGTGAGTGGTGTCTACGCCAGTAAAGAAAGAAACTGGAAAACACTTTTTTATTTGTCGAGTTATCCTCATCTCCATTCATAAGGTTCCGCTCGTTCTCTGGAACGAAACAAAGCTTTAGTAATCGTTTTAACAGCTCAGATTCTTAAATGCTTAATCTAGCGAGCTTAATATTATTATGCGCCCACAGCTTTAATAGTCTTACTGCTGATTTTCCCAGAATTTTATATATACATATATGTATATCTGTATATGCCTAGTCTGCGTACCTGTGCGTCCCATGAGTGTTTACCACAACTTTGTTGTTGTTTATATGTAGAAGTGTGCGAAGCCACGTGGGCTTTTTTTACTTATTCTTTTTACCTATCTCTTCTTGTTTAATTTTACCGGTTTCTTCTATACTTTTCTCATTCCTTTTTCGTTTTGCTTGTATTTCTTTTCGCATTTGGACTGCCACCATAGCTCACTTGCTCTTGAGTCACCACTAATAGCTTGGCATTTGTTTACGTCGTCATATTTGGGTCGGCGCTTACCAGCGCTTAGTCAGGATATTAGTGAGTAAGTAGTAGCAATAAGCATTTCGGCACGAGAGTTTCTTTTATTTTGCTACCAACCGCAGTTATTCTATCACTTGCCTTGGCTGACTAAGCAACAGCAGTTATTTAGAATGGCTTTTGACTTTTTGATGAGACTCATTTTGATTTGCTTGTCATTTGGTGGTGTGCTTGTTTTCTTTTTTTCTTGCGACTTTTGTAATCTGCCGCTTCTGCTATGCCTCATTATGTGCCACACAAAGTAGGCACTTCGAAGTGGCAAGTTCATCGTTTGCTTATCTGCGTATTTTTCTTTTGCGGATTTTTTATTTATTTTTTTCTTTTTTTTTTGTATTTTTTTCTCTTCTTTGCATTCTATGCTTACTCTTATCTATTTCGCTTAATTTTTTTTCTTGGCATAACAGCTGTTCAGCGCCGCGGGTGCCTCAGCCGTCCGCATAACACATAATCCACTTCAACTGCAGCCAGCGCCTCCCTTTAGGCACCTGAGGTAATTTGCTTATTAGAAATAAAATATCTTCTGCTCTTCGTCGTCGTCGTCTTCGTCTTCGTCACCTTCAACAATTGTGTTTAGGCTGCCTTGCGGCTTGCGGCGCTTTAATTTATGCTACTTTCGTGTCCTTACAGGTGGAATAATTAAATTGTTGCCTACTTTTTGAAGCGCATTACCGCATTTTTCACAACTTGGCCTTCCTCGAGTTTTATTTACTGTTGTTGTGGTTTTTTTCTTTTGGTTTTGCTTAAGGAGCACGTTTGCTTTAAAGATTTGCGATAAAGAAAAACAAAAATTACAGCGAAAACTTGAAATTTATGAGGTTGAATTATAGGTTTGTTGACTTTAGACAACTTTGTGGAATTTGCATATTAAATTGCGTTTAAATTTTAAAATAAATGAATACTGTTAAGATAAATAGTTGAGTATGTGTAGAAGTTTGGTGAAAAGTCAGACTATGATTTAGAGTATTGGAGGGCTGGAGCATAGAGACTAGGCGATATGCTCTTAAATTGTCCAGAAAGGCATATAAAGGACTAAGGTCAAAGACACTTTGCTGTTGAGTAATCAATTCTAATGATTAACACCAAATATAGCGTACTCAAATAAAATTAGAACACTTTTTGGAAGAATTTATGATACACAGGGTGGTACAAATAATATATGTGTTTAAAAATTATCATGCATTCGGCATGAATTATTTTCTCCAGGAGTAGATTGAAAAAGTGTCGCTATAAGTAGTCGCCTTGTTTGGTATCGAACGGCTCGAAGAGGTATCTCCCGGTGTTTATGAATTTTCCTTGTACCAAAAGAGAGCATTGACCGTGCAGGCAACAACAAAGCAGTCTTCAGTACCTTAAACTCCTTCGAAGAGCCGTGCAAAATTCTGAGCAAGAAAAAAAGGACACCTGCGGGGAGCCACTATTTATTTAGCTTTGTTGTAGGCCCATCGGCATCAAGTAAGGCACCAATAGCATATTTTTTGTATAAAGGCAACATCCAGTCATGACACTAACCGATTGCAAGGCAGTGTCGACCGACCTATCTTTGCTGTAGTTGTGCTGACCCCAAGTCGCACGATAAGCAGTTGCCTTGTGTGGTATTGAACAGCTCGGAGAGGACTTTCCATATTAGTTTTGAGCTAATACCAAATTCGGACATAGAGAAGAGAGAAGAACAGTTCCTTTTTGTGCTGGCAAAAGCAGCTTTGAAATCGACGAAGAAGTGGTGTGTATCGATCCACTTTTCACGGATATTTTCCAAGACTAGGGGAAAGCAAATATCTGGTCAGTAGTTGATTTTCCAGCACTCTAAAGGTCCTCAGTTTGTTGACTGATAAGGTCACAATCAGCTCGACAGAACCTTATATGCGATGTTGAGGAGTGTTATACCACGGTAGTTGGCGCAGATTGTGGGGTCCCCCTTTTTGTTGATTGGGCAGAGTACAGTTAAATTCCAATCGTCGGGCATTCGTTCGTTCGACTGTTGTCTACTAAGATTTTATAGCGACCCTCCAACTTTTCGATACCATTTTCGTAGTACGATTTGTCCATCACGTCCAAATAGGCTTCAGTTTCGTCAATCACCATTTCATTCGACGGAAATTTTCTCCCAGCGAATATACGTAATACGGTGTATGCGGAAACAATTCGAAGCCCAAAATTTGCCAACTGTTTTCAATGACTTGTGTCAATGCACCGTGTGTTTGTGAAGCAGCGGTAATTAGCGCTGTTGATGGTTCTTCCTTTTTCAAGGAAGTCAATAAAAATTACTCCAAAATACAGACACCATAACCTTTGACAGCAGACTGTCTCATTTTTCCCACGCTTTGGAGCAAGTTCAAGACTTTGGAGTAAAGTGATGGACCCATGTTTCATCCATTGTCTCATATAGACACAAAAACTATGGCTTGTTTCGCTTGAACATCTCCAAACATCGCGCCGAATCATCAACTCTTCGTTTCCTTTGCTCAAAAGTGAGCTCCCTCGGCACAAACTTTGCACAGAGCTTTCATTTATCCTAATATTGGTCAATGATATGCTGTACATATTTAGTTGATCTCTTTAGAGTGTCTGTAATATCGAACAACTTCACTTTTCGGTCGTCAAAAATAATTTTGTAGACCTTTTGATTTTTGTCGGTAACAATCTTTTTTGGTCGTTCAATGCGTTCACGGTCTTCTGTGCTTATTTCACCATATTTAAACCTATCACACTAATACTTAATGGTTGATTGCTCTGGGACAATGTGTGGGAACGCGGAAACTCATCCCCAAGCCAAGGTTTTGCTTATAATGTACTGTAATCAGGCCGAGGACTTTACATTTGAACTATTATTTAAAAGATCTTAAAGGTCAAAATTAACTTTAGATGAAACACAAAAT
>NW_024393193.1:0-1489 GCF_016617805.1 Bactrocera tryoni
ATAAACAATTTCTAGTAAATCAAGCACTAACAGAACGTATGAATAACCTTACAGTAATTACGGACAAACTAACAAAAGCAATAACAAAAGACAGCTACTTCAACGACGAACTAGTAATAAGTATTCAAAATAGATTTCGTTTAGTTAAGGAAGAAATTGTAAACGTTAGATATGCCATACAATGAGCAAAATTAAAATTAGTAAATAGCATTTTATTGAACAAGAAAGAATTAGAATTAACTCTTAAAACACTACCAGGAAGGAAAAGATTCCTTTTTCATCAACTGAAGAAGCCTTAAGTTTTGCAGAAACAAGCGTCCTTTATAATTCAACAATGTTAGCGTATATCGTAAAAATACCAATTACGGAAAAAGAAACTTATGAAAATATTTTAATTAAACCTGTTAAGAGAAATAATACGATTATACATATTGATTTCAATAATATTATTAAGAAAGAAAATAATATACTTGGAATAAATAGCGAGTGTAAGACAATAAATTCTATATCTATTTGTAATAAAGACCAAATTTTTAGCCTAGTTAATGAAACCTGCATAACAAAAGTTCTAAATAGTAAACAAAATCCAACTTGTCAATATATCCAGAATTATAAAATTTGTTAAGTTTAGAGCTAAGCGAGCGGTTGAACAATAAAGGTCGTAAGACCAGAAAAAGAAGATAATTTTTACTTTCGACAAGTAAACCCATAACTTATTATGTATGCATGCTTGTGCATTATTTGTTCGGAAATGTATACAAATATACATATGTATGTACATTAGCGTGATTCAAAAAAAAATTATTATTTTTTTTTCCAATTGGTACTCGCAAAAATAGGTTCCTAGACACCTCTAATAAAGCCTCTCCAAATATGAGTTTTTAATTGTAACGGGAAGGTCCTCCGCCTAACGGTTTTCTATTTTTTCTTATTATCAGATAGAAAAATTTATATCTCGCTTCCAACTACTTGAAAAAATATTTTGTTAATTAGGTTTTGTAGGAAATTGAATGCTCTAAAATATGGTCTCTTATGATTTTTTCGTAACCCCAACCGTTTAAAAGATATTAACGGTTGAAATTTGACAATTTTTGGAAAAATTCTTTTTTTCTTATTAATTTTATAACTCAATGAAAAAAAATTATTATGAATAGATATAGAATTTATCACAACAATAATAAATACATATATGTATCGGCTATCATATTAATCTTATTATTTGCTCATATGTATACGCATGTGCGCGTTCAGAAAATCAAATCATGATTTTATTCACTTATACTCGTACATATTACAGGTGCGCACATTAATCTGCTTGTTCATACATTCATATATACTTATATGTACATTAGGGTGATTCAAAAAAAATTTTTTTTTTTTTTCAATTGGTACTCGCAAAAATAGGTTCCTAGACACCTCTAAGAAAGCCTCTCCAAATATGAGTTTTTAATTGTAACGGGAAGGTCCTCCGCCTAACGGTTTTCTATTT
>NW_024393194.1:0-1257 GCF_016617805.1 Bactrocera tryoni
TTCATTTTGTTGACTTATAGTAATAGATTAAGGTAAGTATATATAACATTATTAGGGTAAGTATACAATACTAATATAATTCAATATTTATAAATTTTTATAATTCATTTTTCTTCATTTTAGTTTTAGGTTTAAATATATATTTTGTCGCTTAACGCAACAACTGCCGTTATGGCTTTATGTCAACTTCAGGAAGGTGAAGAAAGTTAATTAACTTAAATATGTTAAATGAATGATTTAAGGCAACTCAATGTCGACTGCTAAATGTGTATGTACACGAAAATCGACTTCATACCTGAATATAAGATTGGCGAAGTCATCCAAATGCACTGCCGTTATGGCTTTATGTCAACTTCAGGAAGGTGAAGAAAGTAAATTAACTTAGATATGTTAAATTAATTATTTAAAGCAACTCAATGTCGACTGCTAAATGTGTATGTACACGAAAATCGACTTCATACCTGAATATAAGATTGGCGAAGTCATCCAAATGCACTGCCGTTATGGCTTTATGTCAACTTCAGTAAGATGAAGAAGGTAAATTAACTTAAAGATGTTAAATTAATGATTTAAAGCAACTCAATGTCGACTGCTAAATGTGTATGTACACGAAAATCGACTTCATACCTGAATATAAGATTGGCGAAGTCATCCAAATGCACTGCCGTTATGGCTTTATGTCAACTTCAGGAAGGTGAAGAAAGTAAATTAACTTAGATATGTTAAATTAATTATTTAAAGCAACTCAGTATCGACTGCTTAATGTGTATGTACACGAAAATCGACTTCATACCTGAATATAAGATTGTCGAAGTCATCCAAATGCACTGCCGTTATGGCTTTATGTCAACTTCAGGAAGCTGAAGAAAGTAAATTAACTTAAATATGTTAAATTAATGATTTAAAGCAACTCAATATCGACTGCTAAATGTGTATATACAAGAAAATCGAATTTATACGTGAATATAAGATTGTCGAATTCTTCCAAATGCACTGCCGTTATGGCTTTATGTCAACTTCAGTAAGATGAAGAAGGTTAATTAACTTAAATATGTTAAATTAATGATTTAAAGCAACTCAGTATCGACTGCTAAATGTGTATATACAAGAAAATCGAATTTATACCTGAATATAAGATTGTCGAATTCTTCCAAATGCACTGCCGTTATGGCTTTATGTCAACTTCAGTAAGATGAAGAAGGTAAATTAACTTAAATATGTTAAATTAATGATTTAAAGCAACTCAGTATCGACTGC
>NW_024393195.1:0-1052 GCF_016617805.1 Bactrocera tryoni
TTTTCGAACTTCCAGCCGAATTTATACCACATATATTTTCTAATAATGATGCATCTGAGGACAAAAGTAGTTAAGATATGTGAAAACTTGGTGTAGTCGCCATATAACTCAAAAAGGTTATGTAAGTGCAAATTTTTCCTTGGCTTTGATCCTTGCAAGTTGCAAAGGTATAAACTTTTCGGTTACACCCGAACTTAGCGCCCTTACTTGTTTCAATGTAGTTTTTGAAAGTATGGGCTTGATTTCAAGTCTGAGGAATCTGTCGCATTATATTTATACGTAACCAATGTCATTTAAAACAAAATTCTGGTATCTCCAGCGGTTTCTTCCAAAGGATAACAATTTGTGTTCTCCTTGTAGATGTCAGTTATTCCTCCCTCTATCTGGCTTGTCATTTATGTTTCCAGTTTCTACATAACAATCAGTTATTCTCGTATTTAAATAATGTGCAGTTTTTTGCAATAGATCCATTTGAAACTATTAGGAATGCTTCTCTGGAAAGGCTGCCTCAAAACGTTTCTTTTACTGAGCACATAATTGAATGTTACGCGTCAGTGTTCGCAATTGAACTTGTGTTAATGGCGCTTCTACCTTTTTGAGATTAAAAATATCACGATTTGTTTTTCGAATTGAATTCGTGATATTACAAAAGTTATCAGCTGTGCTGTATGACTGGAGCAGTGTCAATCGCGCTGGTCCGCCGAGGCCTGCCGTAGAGGTTTTTCCCAAAATCACGTTTTCAATTTGGTGACGGAAGAAGTTCCAAAAATAAAAACTTTGTTTCGCTCGAAGGAAAATTATTATTTTTTGAAAGCGGTGTATTTTAAATTGTCTATCTGTCCATGTTTGGTTTAGAAAATTTGCAGTGGTTTTAGCTTTCAATACTTTCATGTTCTCATTCTTTTCATATACACTACCAAAAATTATTTCGTGGTACGCTATACATTATACCAGGGCTGATTTATTTCTTTATACGCGAAGGGCTAACTTTATTTGAATAGATGTTCCTCAGATATATTTAGGAGGATAACTCAATAACTCACAGTATATAT
>NW_024393196.1:0-1038 GCF_016617805.1 Bactrocera tryoni
ATTCGACAATCTTATATTCAGGTATAAAGTCGATTTTCTTGTATATACACATTTAGCAGTCAATATTGAGTTGCTTTAAATCATTAATTTAACATATTTAAGTTAATTAGCCTTCTTCATCTTACTGAAGTTGACATAAAGCCATAACGGCAGTGCATTTGGAAGAATTCGACAATCTTATATTCAGGTATAAAGTCGATTTTCTTGTATATACACATTTAGCAGTCGATATTGAGTTGCTTTAAATCATTAATTTAACATATTTAAGTTAATTAACCTTCTTCATCTTACTGAAGTTGACATAAAGCCATAACAGCAGTGCATTTGGAAGAATTCGACAATCTTATATTCAGGTATAAAGTCGATTTTCTTGTATATACACATTTAGCAGTCGATATTGAGTTGCTTCAAATCATTAATTTAACATATTTAAGTTAATTGACCTTCTTCATCTTACTGAAGTTGACATAAAGCCATAACGGCAGTGCATTTGGAAGAATTCGACAATCTTATATTCAGGTATAAAGTCGATTTTCTTGTATATACACATTTAGCAGTCGATATTGAGTTGCTTTAAATCATTAATATCAAATATTTAAGATAACTAACCTTCTTCATCTTGCTGAAGTTGACATAAAGCCATAACGGCAGTGCATTTGGAAGAATTCGACAATCTTATATTCAGGTATAAAGTCGATTTTCTTGTATATACACATTTAGTAGTCGATATTGAGTTGCCCTAAATCACTAATTTAACATATTTAAGTTAATTAACCTTCTTCATTTTACTGAAGTTGACATAAAGCCATAACGGCAGTGCATTTGGAAGAATTCGACAATCTTATATTCAGGTATAAAGTCGATTTTCTTGTATATACACATTTAGTAGTCGATATTGAGTTGCTTTAAATCATTAACATCAAATATTTAAGATAATTAACCTTCTTCAATTTACTGAAGTTGACATAAAGAGATAACGGCAGTGCATTTGGAAGAATTCGACAATCTTATATTCAGGTATAAAGTCGATTTTCTTGT
>NW_024393197.1:0-2045 GCF_016617805.1 Bactrocera tryoni
TTTATTTGACCCACCTACGTCGAATACTTTAGCCGCTAGAGCGTTTACAAAGTTGAAACAAACATGTGATTTTTCTCAAAACACTACATTTGTTTGTGAACACTATTGCCTCGCTCCTGGTAGGGATAGAAAATAAGTTGAGGGCTTTTCTAAAAGCTCTTTAAATTAACTAACCGAATTTTACCCACCTGCGTCGAATACTTTAGCCGCTAGAGCGTTTGCAAAGTTGAAACAAACATGTGATTTTTCTCAAAACACTACATTTGTTTGCCAGGCTCCTGGTAGGAATAGAAAATAGGTTGAGGGCTTTTCTAAAAGCTCCTTAAATTATCTAACCGATGCTATTTATTCGACCCACCTACGTCGAATACTTTAGCCGCTAGAGCGTTTACAAAGTTTGAACAAAAATATGATTTTTCTCAAAACACTACATTTGTTTGTGAGCACTATTGCCTCGCTCCTGGTAGGGATAGAAAAAAGGTTGAGGGCTTTTCTAAAAGATCCTTAAATTATCTAACCGATGCTATTTATTTGACCCACCTGCTTCGAATACTTTAACCGCTAGGGCGTTTACAAAGTTTAAACAAACATGTGATTTTTCTCAAAACACTACTTTTGTTTGCGAACACTATTGCCGCGCTCCTGGTAGGGATAGAGAACGAGTTGAGGGCTTTTCTAAAAGCTCCTTAAATTATCTAACCGATGCTATTTATTTGATCCACCTACGTCGAATACTTTAGCCGCCAGAGCGTTTACAAAGTTGAAACAAACATGTGATTTTTCTCAAAACACTACATTTGTTTGTGAGCACTATTGCCTCGCTCCTGGTAGGGATAGAAAAAAGGTTGAGGGCTTTTCTAAAAGATCCTTAAATTATCTAACCGATGCTATTTATTTGACCCACCTGCTTCGAATACTTTAACCGCTAGGGCGTTTACAAAGTTTAAACAAACATGTGATTTTTCTCAAAACACTACTTTTGTTTGCGAACACTATTGCCGCGCTCCTGGTAGGGATAGTGAATAGGTTGAGGGCTTTTCTAAAAGCTCTTTAAATTATCTAACTGATGCTATTTACATGACCCCCCTACGTCGAATACTTTAGCCGCTAGAGCGTTTACAAAGTTGAAATAAACATGTGATTTTTCTCAAAACACTACATTTGTTTGTGAGCACTATTGCCTCGCTCCTGGTAGGGATAGAAAACAGGTTGACGGCTTTTCTAAAAGATCCTTAAATTATCTAACTGATGCTATTTACATGACCCCCCTACGTCGAATACTTTAGCCGCTAGAGCGTTTACAAAGTTGAAATAAACATGTGATTTTTCTCAAAACACTACATTTGTTTGTGAGCACTATTGCCTCGCTCCTGGTAGGGATAGAAAACAGGTTGACGGCTTTTCTAAAAGATCCTTAAATTATCTAACCGATGCTATTTATTTGACCCACCTGCGTCGAATACTTCAGCCGCTAGAGCATTTACAAAGTTGAAACAAACATGTGATTTTTCTCAAAACACTACATTTGTTTGCGAACACTATTGCCGCGCTCCTGGTAGGGATAGTGAATAGGTTGAGGGCTTTTCTAAAAGCTCTTTAAATTATCTAACTGATGCTATTTACATGACCCCCCTACGTCGAATACTTTAGCCGCTAGAGCGTTTACAAAGTTGAAACAAACATGTGATTTTTCTCAAAACACTACATTTGTTTGCAAACACTATTGCAAGGCTCCAGGTAGGGATACAAAATAGGTTGAGGGCTTTTCTAAAAGATCCTTAAATTATCTAACCGATGCTATTTATTTGACCCACCTGCGTCGAATACTTCAGCCGCTAGAGCATTTACAAAGTTGAAACAAACATGTGATTTTTCTCAAAACACTACATTTGTTTGCGAACACTATTGCCGCGCTCCTGGTAGGGATAGTGAATAGGTTGAGGGCTTTTCCAAAAGCTCCTTAAATTATATAACCGATGCTATTTATTTGATCCACCTACGTGGAATACTTTAGCCGCTAGAGCGTTTACAAAGTTGAAACAAAC
>NW_024393198.1:0-1143 GCF_016617805.1 Bactrocera tryoni
CAAAAGCAATATTTTTGGAGGTGCTCAAAGAATCCTCGAAATGATGCGCAATTCCCAACATTCGACAACTGTAAAATTTATACATGTTCCTTTGAAGGCTAAACTAAGAAAAAAATCGTATGGATATAAAATTAGTAGCGCTTTGTGTTACCCCTTTCTAATTGACCTGTTAGATATTTTAGAGATTGGGTTGGTTATTGATGTCTTTGCCAACCTCAATCCTTTCGCGTCTTGTTTGTAAAGTATTTGGTGACTTAACACTTGGATACTCTTCTTTATCTCAAACGCATTCATTTAAATCAATGTTAACTTTAGAATAAATATTTTTAGGGCTTAATGCTCGAAGAAAAGTCATATTAAAACGAAACTTGCTCATATAGCTGTAGGAAGTGACAGCAGAGCAGAAAGTCATAGTATTTAATAGGCACGCTGGAGCCTAGTAAAGGTGGTGTCCCTAGCCACAGTATTATTTTTATTATGAACATTGAAATATGTTTCTTTTGTTATTTGTATATTAAGAACTTGCAGTTTAGCTTGTGATGAATCATACACGCACTCTCTGCTTGCAGCTTTTTCTCGACTCTCAAGTACAATATTTATGCAGCATAAGTCAACTCTGATTTCACATCAAAAGAACAATATATGTTTATATAAGTTTTACTGTTGTTGGTTATATTTTTCTGCTTAATTAAAGCTGATTTTCTGCGTAAACTTTCATTGAGCTCGAAATACCCAAAACTGTACAAATACAGGATGACAACATTTCAACATTCAATAGCATTTATTATTTACCATCCGCTTTGGCTTAGTTAATGAACAAAATTTGAATATAATATTTGGGTAACAAACAATCACTTCGAGATTCATGAAAGTCCATTACTTCATCCTGGTTTAGGATTGTTTTGCGATCATCCACTGGATCCACATTTTTTCTTTATTCAGGTCTGCTTGGCGTCATGTGAAAAAGGATCTTAATATGTCACGTGACGATCCTATAATTTGAGGTTTGCATACAGCATTAATAGTTTCTGGAACAACCACAGATTTTGAACAACCTTCACGAAAATCGTCTTGGTGCAATCTACGACCTCGATTGCACTTGCCATATTATCGATAAACACTGGTTCTTGTTGGGCTGCGTCA
>NW_024393199.1:0-2240 GCF_016617805.1 Bactrocera tryoni
TCGCAGCAATATTCTAAACATTCCACTGAAATTTTTCCTGCAAAGTCAGATGAATTAATATTATTTTGGGAATTTCCAAAAGTGTTTATTTTTCTGTTTACAATTTGTATCCATTTCTATGCTTGTTCTTCTCAACGCAAAACTGTTACGTCACGAAATTGTTGCACTATATATTTGTTTTTGTAAGAATTGTCACGAGCTAAACCGAAAAAAACTAACGGTGAACTAGTGTCGTAATCTTATATTCTGTCATTCTTGATTCGACCAAATAGACCACGTCCAGCACGCAGTGAAGAAAATATAGCAGCCGTAGCTGAGAGTGTACACGAAGACCTATTCGGCGCAACACGGACTGACGCTCTATAGGTTCTTGGTAAGTTCCAAAATGATCCGTCCTTGTCGAGCCAAATTTCGTTCAGCGAAGAGGCCCATTTTTGTCTTAATGTTTTCCTGTGGGTATATGTAAGTTCTAAAGTTTATGCGAACAATCTTAGATTCAGACATTGGAGCGAAACATCACGCGTGTCATTCGCCAGATACCAGTCGAAATGCTCGACCGAGACGTCGAAGAAAATTGCACTCAACGGATGGACCAACTTTTGAAAGAGATAATCTTCAAAAAAAACTGCCAAGAAATGTTCCTTGGAATGATAATAAACATTCCCCATTTGAGTTTCTCTGAGGAAGGTGTCGTGTGGTAGCCTTTTTAGCTTGCCATATAAAGAATAACACATACCCAAATAGCAACCTGTGCTATGTCTTCTTAAAATAGATGTACACTCTGGTATACTTCAGAGGTTAGGCAGGATCATAAAGAAAATCTATATGTATGGAAGAAAGTTGTGTTAGTTACAGCATTTATAACTCAAGAACGGCAGAATCGATTTTACTGAAAATTGGTGGGGAGGTAGCTTAGAACTAGAGTAAGGACAGCATACCTTTTATCTCTTTATGTCAAAATTTAATACAACTCATATATACAAAAATTATATTTCAAATAATAAGCATTTGTTCAAAATTCATGTTTGTAGGAATCATTTGAATATATGCGTACAATTTTGAACAGATTCTTCCTCAAAAATAATACAATTGCCATGTATATGGAATGGGTCTGGCAGTGAACGAGGGCAAGACGAAATATCTCCTGTCATCAAACAAACAGTCGTCGCACTTGCGACTTGGCTCTCACGTCACTGTTGACAGTCATAACTTTGAAGTTGTAGATAATTTCGTCTATTTAGGAACCAGCATTAACACCACTAATAATGTCAGCCTGGAAATCCAACGCAGGATTTCTCTTGCCAACAGGTGCTACTTCGGACTGAGTAGGCAATTGAAAAGTAAAGTCCTCTCTCGACGAACAAAAGTCAAACTCTATAAGTCGCTCATAATTCCCGTCCTGCTATATGGTGCAGAGGCTTGGGCGATGACAGCAACCGATGAGTCGACGTTACGAGTTTTCGAGAGAAAAATTCTGGGAAAGATTTATGGTCCTTTGCGCATTGGCCACGGCGAATATCGCATTCGATGGACGATGAGCTGTACGAGATATACGACGACATTGACATAGTTCAGCGAATTAAAAGACAGCGGCTACGCTGGCTAGGTCATGTTGTCCGGATGGACGAAAACACTCCAGCTGTGAAAGTATTCGACGCAGTACCCGCCGGGGGAAGCAGAGAAAGAGGAAGACCTCCACTCCGTTGGAAGGACCAAGTGGAGAAGGACCTGGCTTCGCTTGGAATATCCAATTGGCGCCACGTAGCGAAAAAAAAGAAACGACTGGCGCGCTGTTGTTAACTCGGCTATAATCGCGTAAGCGCGTAAGCGGTGTCTACGCCAATTAAGAAGAAGAAGAAGAAATACACAGTAGAATAGATTATAACTGGCTCAGTAACCAGTCGTTCACGTGCCTCACAAAAGACTGATGTCATAAACTTTCCAGCCAACTTTTTCGTCCATCTACGCTTGAGAGCCGGTTCATCATGTGGAGTCCACTAGAATGACTGTCGATTGGACTCCAGTGGGAATTGATGGAGCTATGCTTCTATTGTCACACACTGACGCAAGAATTCGGTTTTATTACGATTGAAGAGCACTCAAACACTTCTGAGAATCAGTTATTCGTTGTTTTTGTTGGATTATAAACTTGCGAGGCACCCACTTTGCGCAGAGCTTTCGCCTTTTTATCATTGTCCTCGGTGCTCATTCCGCCTGTTTCCAGCTTAGCAAATATTTTT
>NW_024393200.1:0-3153 GCF_016617805.1 Bactrocera tryoni
GGGAATGTTTCGCCTACTCACTTTAGCTCGCCTTCAAACGGATGTTCTTAGGCTACCCAGAGGATACTTGGTCAAAGACCGGAAGCAGTGAGCTGCTTGAGTCATATGTAAAAGAATCGTTTCTGGCCACTCCCAAGTGAATGGCGATCAGAGAACTTTCCTCACTTGCGTGAACTTCTACATATGACTCCATAACTTTAAAAGTTACTACTAAAAAACCAGCAGCTCGATTTTATTTTTTTAATAGTTTTTATTTGAAAATAACAAAATGAGCTCATCCATGTTTCAAAACTAACCTAAGTTAACAAAGTTCATAAATCTTTTTATTAAAATTAATTCACTTCTGAAAAAAGGGCTAAAAATACTCATTCAAAGGTATATATAAAAGCAAATGACACATTTTCAACTTCTGTTAAAGAAGTATTCGTACATGGCAGCAGATTTGGAAAGAAGAAACTCTCTTCGTTATTTGAAGAAGAATTACCTTCGGATAAAGTCATGAAAGATGACGCCGTATTGCTCAATTGAAATACTGAATGATCTTCTGGTATAGGTGAATCCGTTAACCCATTCACATCTGCTATTTCAGCAGTGCAAAACATTTCAATTTCATTAAACTGGCTAGCTTGGAGACGCAGCACGGAAGGATAAAAATAATAAGCCATTTTGAGCCATACATTCAAATTTGGAATCCAAGTTCCTTTATACCTTCAAAAATCTTTAATTTTACGACAATATTGTATAGTTTAAAGACCTTCACAAAGTGCAGTGTGGTACATAAAAAATCGCGTTTAACATATTCGTCTTTCCATAAATCAATTGTATGTAGCAGAAGCGTTGCCGGATTGTACATATTCTGTTATTTCAAAAGACATTTTTTTTCTTTCGCCTTTTTTCCTATGTTACGCGAAATGGTTGTTAGGTCCGGGAGTAAATCCTCAACATCAACATTTATCCCATATTTTGTGCCTATAGCCACAAAATTTTTTACTAATTTTTTAAATCCGGAGCCCTCCACGGAAGAAAACGGACGGCAGTCTTCAACCACCTAATCAGCGCAAGCTTGTAAAGCTAATTTTTGATGTGAAACATCTATAGGCGCAGGTATAGATGAAAATTTTAGCCCTTAATATTGACATTAAGAACTGACGGGAGCTATAGAAAAAATGTGGACGATAAATTTGTAGGAAATTTTATTTGCTATAAAAAAGGTTCGAGATCAAAATCGCTATCATTAGTACTTCCCGAGATACTCGGCTTTTTAAGTAGGGCTATATAGAATTTTTATAGATGGTACGTATTCATTTCTTTGATACTAAATAAATTAGGTTGTCCCGATATGGGCAACGAATCTCTTCGCATGCTGACGCAAGCATTTAGAGACAAAGCATTAGATACTTTTATAAGAGGGCTTAACGGGGATTTACCTAGACTATTAGGAATACGGGAGCCGGCAGACCTGCCCCAGGCTCATCATCTCTGTTTAAAACTACAGACCCAAAACTTTCGTATGAACCATGCGTACAATGTAAAACCTAACCTTCAAGAAGGAATTTTCCACAGCCACAAAGGCATAAATTTTACCCCCAGCTAACGCATTTACCCCAACCACAGTGGACAACTTGGCAACCAAGACAACAACAATATAACAATTTTCACTACGATATTAACCCCTCAAGACCTCCGAAACCGCAGCCACGTCCAGAGCCTATGGAGGTCGACCGGAGAATACACTCTCGTCGCGTTAACTATATAAACAGACCCCAAGGAAGTGAGCACTTTGACAAGAGGCCACAACAATTTCCATATCAACAGCGAAGGAAAGAGCAGCGAACATTTCACATTGACACAGCTTCACAGGAAGACGGACAATTTGGTGCACTAAGCGATATCCATATTTTAGAATAATTAGCTCTTCGCTCCCCTTTTTCGAAGTAAAGGCGGAGAACGGCAGAATTTTAAAATTTTTAGTGGATACAGGTTCCAGTAAAAATTATGTTAGGTCGGAGCTGGAAAAAAAAGAATCCAAAACGATGAAAACCCAACCTATACAACAAAAGTTGTCGGACAAATTCGGACAACATCCGATTCCCCTGTTTACACAAAATTCTATCCATGTCCTGCAGCATTGAAACAGGAAGTGGAATCTCAGGTAGAATAGCTTTTAAGCGATGGTATAATTGGACCATCTAGATCACCGTACAACTCCCCAGTGTGGATTGTACCAAAGAAGCCAGACGAGACAGGAAATAAACAATACCGTATGGTCATTGATTAGAGGAAACTAAAAGTAACGATCGCGGACAGATACCCCATTCCAGAAATTCTTCTTCTTCTTAATTGGCGTAGACACCGCTTAAGCGATTATAGCCGAGTTAACAACAGCGCGCCAGTCGTTTCTTCTTTTCGCTACGTGGCGCCAATTGGATATTCCAAGCGAAGCCAGGTCCTTTTCCACTTGGTCCTTCCAACGGAGTGGAGGTCTTCCTCTTCCTCTGCTTCCCGGCGGGTACTGCGTCGAATACTTTCAGAGCTGGAGTGTTTTCGTCCATCCGGACAACATGACTCCAGCCAGCGTAGCCGCTGTCTTTTAATTCGCTGAACAATGTCGATGTCGTCGCATATCTCGTACAGCTCATCGTTCCATCGGAATGCGGTATTCGCCGTGGCATTAACGCGCAAAAAGGACCATAATCTTTCGCAGAACTTTCTTCTCGAAAACTGCAACGTCGACTCATCCGTTGTTGACATCGTCCAAGACTCTGCAACCATATAGCAGGACGGGGAATTATGAGTGACTTATAGAGTTTGGTTTTTGTTTGTCGAGAGAGGACTTTGCTTCTCAATTGCCTACTCAGTCCGAAGTAGCACCTGTTGGCAAGAGTTATCCTGCGTTGGATTTCTAGGCTGACGTTGTTGGTGATGTTTACGCTGGTTCCAAGATAGACGAAATTATCTACGACTTCAAAGTTATGACTGTCAACAGTGACGTGAGTGCCAAGTCGCGAGTGCGACGACTCGTTTGTTTGATGACAGGAGATATTTCGTCTTGCCCTCGTTCACTGCCAGACCCCATTTGTTTTGCTTCCTTGTCCAGCCTGGAGAAAGCAGAACCAACGGCGCGGGTGTTGAGGCCGATGATATCAATATCAT
>NW_024393201.1:0-1602 GCF_016617805.1 Bactrocera tryoni
GAGGGTATTATAGTTTTGTTCACATAACGGTTGTTTGTAAGTCCTAAAACTAAAAGAGTCAGATATAGGGTTATATATACCAAAGTGATCAGGGCGACGAGTAGAGTCGAAATCCGGATGTCTGTCTGTCCGTCCGTCTGTCCGTCCGTCCGTGCAAGCTGTAGCTTGAGTAAAAATTGAGATATCATGATGAAACTTGGTACACGTATTCCTTGGCTCCATAAGAAGGTTAAGTTCGAAGATGGGCAAAATCGGCCCACTGCCACGCCCACAAAATGGCGGAAACCGAAAACCTATAAAGTGTCATAACTAAGCCATAAATAAAGATATTAAAGTGAAATTTGGCACAAAGGATCGCATTAGGGAGGGGCATATTTGGACGCAATTTTTTTGGAAAAGTGGGCGTGGCCCCGCCTCCTACTAAGTTTTTTGTACATATCTCGGAAACTACTATAGCTATGTCAACCAAACTCTACAGAGAGGTTTTTCTTCAGGCATTTCCATATACAGTTTAAAAATGGAAGAAATCGGATAATAACCACGCCCACCTCCCATACAAAGGTTATGTTGAAAATGACTAAAAGTGCGTTAACCGACTAACAAAAAACGTCAGAAACACTAAATTTTACGGAAGAAATTGGCAGAAGGAAGCTGCACCCAGGCTTTTTTTAAAAATTGAAAATGGGCGTGGCCTCGCCCACTTATGGACCAAAAACCATATCTCAGGAACTACTAGACCGATTTCAATGAAATTCGGTATATAATATTTTCTTAACACCCTGATGACATGTACGAAATATGGGTAAAATCGGTTCACAACCACGCCTTCTTCCAAGATAAAGCTATTTTGAATTCCATCTGATACCTTCTCTGTATAATACGAGTATAAACATTAGGAACCAATGATGATAGCGGAATAAAACTTTAAGCTTCAAATGCCTAAATATCTTCTCTCTAAATTAATATTATTGGTAATAACATTTCAAAAACTTACGAATACAAAACGTTTTATGTTTTCTGTCTGTCAATTGAAAACAAATACATTCAGAAGAAAACTCACCACCGAGAAATCTAAAAACAGGGCTGCTTTTTATTAATATGAACTCACTACATAAAGAATATCTGACTATCAGTAAATGATATTTTTATGGGCGAAACATGACACGCTATGGCGTTTAAATCAAATATTAGTAAATATATGTCATTAATAAATAATTACCTTTTATATTAAGCAACAATACTTATAGTTTTTGTTATTAAATAGAATAAATTTGCGAAGTATTTACAGCCTCAATATATACAGCACTGCGTTGCTACCTCTGAAAATCCAAGATGGCCGCTATTCACCCCTCAGAAAGCTACCACGAAAAGGTTAGAAAGTGTAAACACAATGGCTACGACAGACTGCAGCGGCACGACAGTGAACTGAAAACGTCGTTGTTCATCTTACTACATGTACATTTTGAGAAGCAACAACAACACAATGGCCGGCATGTACACAAAACAACGCAGTTGTCCATTTTGCATGTACACAATTTCGTTGTGGCCATACTAATACCTTGCACTTCAATGAAATTTTAATATTTTGTTCTAAGTGAAATT
>NW_024393202.1:0-4456 GCF_016617805.1 Bactrocera tryoni
TTCCTCACTTGCGTGAACTTCTACACATGACTCCATCCTCCCCCTGAAAACTTAAAGATAGTAAATTTCCCGATTTAGAAGCACCCTAATGTTTGTTCACGTAGCTGTATACCACAAGATAAATACCGAATTGTGTGCTGATGCAACCACAAATACATAAATTTCAATTAGGAACTTCAATGTTAATTGCATCCCTGCTATTTTTTCGCATTCGTACACGTGTACAATATGTTCTGTATGTATGTATGGATGGTCTACTTATGGCTTAAAATGTACATATAAACATAAATAAATGTATTTGCTTTTATTCCACTCACCTGTACTGGTTGTAGCCATGGCGAACAGAAAGGCTATCACGAATAACACGATAATATCAGTCGTTCTTGCGCTGGCAAGTGGCAGCTGGCGAGGCGTTTTACTTTTTGCCGTTTACTCATTTTCCCAATCGCTCGCTTATCATCCATCGGATCGGAAGACATATGTACATGCATAAATAGGTGAGGCGACAAAGAAGCGTCGTATTTTTCAATAGCAAATGAACAGCTTTTGGTGGCTACACGGAAGACACGATTTATTAGTTAAACGGACGCGTAAAGGCTGCAAATAAAAACGAGGAAAACCAAAGAGAAGCGTAAATATTTCAGTATGATGTCAAGAAGGTCGCGCTTCATTAAAAATGTATGAGGAGTTGTGGATGTCGAACCGCCATTTTAGATTAGCTAAAAAATTAAGCACATACGTAAAGACACATCTACATAATTGCACTCCAAACACACATACACATGTAAATATAGTAAAAGTGTGATTGCAAAAAAAAGCTAAAGGCTACGCATTACAGGGAAAGTTTATTTTAAGCTAAAGGTACATGACAGGTCTCTCCCCAAATTCACTTAAGCGACCAGTATACTTCCTTCGTAATGTAAAATGTATTTAATATCAGTAATAATCTCCATGTCTTTATTAATGCATTAAAAGCAAAATAACGTAAGGCTTGTAAAGCCAAAGGTGTCTTATGTGTGTTAGAATTGCAAAGCGCGGGTGCATACGGACATGTGCGAAATTTCAGATCAGTATCCCCAAGACTGAGGGAATAGTTTGCATATATACAAACTGAGATGGCTAAATTGACTCAACTCGTCACGCTAATCAATTTATATATTTGACTTTGCAGGGTCTCCGACATTACCTTTTGGGTTACGAACGTCGACCCAAATTTAATGTACCCTATTCAGGAAATAAAAATAACGTTAACTTTACACCCAACTTTCTGAATTAATTTAATTTAGTTATGCAGAAAAACTACTCAACCTACCGAGTTTTCCAACAGAGATGATATTATTTCTAAGTGATACTTCGGCCACTTATAATATGTCATGAACTGTCATTGTTTCTTATTGTATTCAGTAATGTTCACAATTTCATCTTAGAAGGATACACGCATGAACGAGGTTTACAAATTATTCAATTTTATTATCAAACCAAGAAAAAACGTTAACTTCGTCTGCACCGAAGCTATGTGTTCAGTTTATATGGAAGCTATAAGCTGTTGTAATCAGATCTGAACTATTTCTTCGGAGATTACATTGTTGCCTTAGAAAAAAATCTATACCAAATTTCGAGAATATATGTTGCCAAATGCAAAAGTTTTCCATATAAGCATTTGATTCCGGTCGTATATTTTATAGTGCTCAGATATCGGTAGTTCCGGCAAATGAGCAGCCTATTGAAGAGAAAATGACGTTTGCAAAATTTCAAAACGATATCTTAAAAACTGAGGGACTAGTTCATATATATACAGACGGACGGGCAGACAGACAGACGGACATGGCTAAATCGGCTCAGCTCAACGTACTGATCATTTATACATATACTTTATAGGGTCTCCGACGCCTCCTTCTGGGTGTTACAAACTTTGTGACAAACTTAATATACCTTGTTCAGGGTATAATAATCGTTCACCAATTGCAACTTTTCGTGCGCTTTTGCTAATTAATGGTCATAATAATCTAGCTCGATATTCGTCGAATTGTTGAACATTTCGATAGTAAATTTTCTTAACATAATGCTAAGTGCCAATAGGAGAAAGCTGAAAATAATGACAATATTATTGCAAGCAATTCAGGGAAGTGTTTCGAAAAGCCGTATTTTGTTGATTCGAAGAGGTCCTCAAGAATTGTGACTGTCTTAAACCATAACCTGGTGGATTTCGAAAAATGGCTTGCATTTCTATAAAATTTTTCTCTCTCAAGAACGGAAGGTAACTTAAACACGTAAGAAAGGTCTAAGTTCGGTTGCAACCACATTTTATATTCTTGAAACTGGCAAAAATCAAAGGCAGGGAAATACTGTAAAGTGCAAAACTAATCATATAGAATAAAGTCAGTCCTGATATTAGTTATATGGGGGCTAGGCCAAGTTTTTGCTCAAATTTACCTATTTTAGGCAAAAACATATAATTTTATAAATAAAACACGCTGCGTCATTTTCATTGAGATAACTCACTTATTGACCGATATATGCGCTTGAAAGACACCCCGAAATTCGAAAATCTTCATATTAAGGATATGGCCACGGGAGATATTGGTCCGATTCAAACCATTTTTTCCATACAGACATACCATTATAAGGCCAAAATCTGATAACCTTTTAATTTCAGTCATATATCTCACACATTGACCGATATCTTCGATCAAAAGTCAACTATAGGTACCGGGGTACCGTTATATGGGGAGTGAGCGGGTATGCCCACAGTTGCCTCTTGCTACTGTGGTCTTCTGTATCAAATTACACGTTTTTAACTTAGTTTAGTGTTCAGTTATGGCACTTTATGTGTTTTCGGTTAATGACGATTTGTGGGCGTGGCAGTGGTCCGATTACTCCTGACAGGTCTAATGGAATCATTAGTCCGTACTTCTTTCGAAATGAAGCTGGTGACACTGTTAATGTCAAAGGGGAGTGGTATAGATCGATGATAACCAACTATTGGTAGTCGAAAAAGTATTTTCATATATTGTCAATAGGTGTCGTTGCAGTCGTATATCTCCAGTGCTATCATTTTCATTGTGTCATTACATATAGGGTTGGAACGTTGAGATTTTAAGCTTCAGTCACGAGTATGTTATGTAGTGTTGGACCAGCTGTGGTCAGGTCCAATAGCAACGTTATGTTAATATAACTTTATTTTTTCCATATGTTTGGAACACTTCAGTATCTAGTGTTGGTTACAACGTAGCGTGGTCCTGTTCGAGTACATAATATGTATTACTTTTTGCAGGGTTCTTCTCGGAATTTGTCTGGCACAGAAAATAGCTGTGTGTAAAACATCAACGCAGACCATTAAACGGAACACAAAGACACATAAAAGGCATCCAACCATTCGGGCTTGCCCGCCACATTTCAAAATTGCTAACTGCCACTTTAGCCACAAAGCCTGGTAGGTTTTCTAACAGCAAATCTTCGTATATGGAACTGAAGAGCTTTGCAACAGCGATTTAGGCAGGGGCAAGGTATACTTTCTTTTCAGCTTTTAAGCGCGTTTTTGAATGTAAACGGCTACTGAACTGAACGCACATACAAAGGCATTCTCACCAAATTCACATGAAATGCACACATTTTCACACATATGAGCATTGTGTCCGCACTCACACAACCATATAGGAATGCATGAACATGTATTTGTGTGCATATTAAATGGACTACAATTCCACGTGCAAAATGTGATTCCCCTCTTCACCTTATGCGCAACTCATCTTCTAAAGTTCGTGATTTTTTCCTTGAGAGGACAAACAAAGGACATGCCTGTCTTGTGTCCCTAGCTTGCTTAACTATGTCAATTTTCAGCAGCTGCAAAATCTCTAAATCTCCTTCGAGCGCATTTGCATATATCACCTGTGTAATATTTCAAACAGTATGGTGTCAACAATTCAACCAATATGGCAATCCAGTTCTGCGTTTGCATGTGGCCCAGAAAATAAGACTACCAGTGTAATGTAATAATTTGGCGAAGTTTATGTAGAAAATCTAAATTTAGATATAAACAATATTTCAGTAATATGACCATAATACCACATTTTTTTATTCACATATCTTTAGAAGAGACTTAACAGATAGTAAAAACTTAATTACGACATTTTGAATTATAAGCATTAATATATTCAAATGACTCAAAACGGGTTTCGTGGAGCGGGTTTTGAGTATGATGGATAGCCAGAAGTCACCTGGAGTTAAATCAGGCGCATACAGCGGTTGCAGCACGATATTGGTTGAAAATTGGCGAAATTATCAGTGAAATCCTGTTCTGAAAATGTTCTGAACGTTACGGCACTAGAAATTTGATTCCGCACACAAAATTTTATAGAACTCCTTTGTTGAATAAAATAATACAATATGAAGAAGGATTTCGACCAATAGCTTTTCACGCGAAATTTAAATGAAAAAGTCTTACTATTTTTTAGTA
>NW_024393203.1:0-966 GCF_016617805.1 Bactrocera tryoni
AAAGCCATAACGGCAGTGCATTTGGAAAAATTCAACAAATTCTTTCATTTAGATATAAAACCGACTTCTCTTTGCATGTATACTAGGCCGGGTCGATTTGTGGGGAGGCAAAAAAATCGCCCATCGCTCTATGAAAATCATATTCTAGGGATCAAAATAAGATACTTTGCCGGAGGAAACATACCTCTGAAACGAGTTTTGATGTCCCCCAATTTGGGTCGAACTTTTGGGTAGGGGCAAATTTTGAAAAATCCCACTTTGACCCATTTAGAATGCTCCAATCGAGTCCAAATGTATGACTGACAACCACTAACTTTGGACGGCGGATCCACCCATGCTAGTGGCACACCCCCTGGAACTCCCCTGGGGGGGTCCCCATACAATCATTTCAAAAAATCACCATTTTTGGTGATTTACATGAAAAAATAAACTAAATTGCTATGATTTTCTTTAATTTTATTTATTTATTTATAATAATATCTATTTTTTCTCTTAAGAAATTTATTTAGTCAGAACATATGTAAATGAAAAAGATTAATTTAAGTGATGATCTTCAACTAACAATAGATAATTGTGTTTGCCCTTGAGATCGCAAATGATTCTAAACTAACAACAGACAAGAAACAATTTTGTTTGCCCTGAAGATCGCAAATGATCTTAAACTAACAATAGACAATTGTGTTTGCCCTTGAAAACACTTATGCTTAAGATATGTGTACATACAGTCGGTATGTATAGTAGATTAGTGTTAAGATGTGTGTATGCACTTAGCATGTGGTGCATACATAAATTAGGATAAGGAATTCTATAAATAAAGGAGCTCTGGGCAACCAGAGCTGAGTTCTATTTAATAACCGAAACCCTACGCGTCTTGCTTTACAAAAATTGGCATAAAGCCATAACGGCGGTGCATTTGGAAAAATTCAACAAATTTTCATTTAGGTATAAAACCGACTTTCTTGCATG
>NW_024393204.1:0-1265 GCF_016617805.1 Bactrocera tryoni
AATTTCAAAAAAGAGAATGAAGCACTGAGTGCCCAACCCACGATTCTAAGGCTAAAGGGTTGCGTGTCATTGTGTTTTGTCAGCGTTGTATTGTTGAACCACTTCTAGTCCGGTATTCGATCCCACATAAGTAACCTACCACACGATCAGGTTTGACGAGTAGAGTCGAAATCCGGACGTCTGTCTGTCCGTCCGTCTCCGTCCGTCCGTCTGTCCGTCCGTCTGTCCGTCCGTGCAAGCTGTAACTTGAGTAAAAATTGAGATATCATGATGAAACTTGGTACACGTATTCCTTGGCTCCATAAGAAGGTTAAGTTCGAAGATGGGCCAAATCGGCCCACTGCCACGCCCCCAAAATGGCGGAAACCGAAAATCTATAAAGTGTCATAACTAAGCCATAAATAAAGATATTTAAGTGAAATTTCGCAGAAAGGATCGCATTAGGGAGGGGCAAATTTGGACGTAATTTTTTTGGAAAAGTGGGCGTGGCCCCGCCCCCTACTAAGTTTTTTGTATATATCTCGGAAACTACTATAGCTATGTCAACCAAACTCTACAAAGTCGTTTTCTTCAGGCATTTCCATATACAGTTCAAAAATGGAAGAAATCGGATAATAACCACGCCCACCTCCGCGCATACAAAGGTTATGTTCAAAATCACCAAAAAGTGCGTTAACCGATAACAAAAACCGTCAGAAACACTAAATTTTACGGAAGAAATGGCAGAAGGAAGCTGCACCGAGGCTTTTTTTAAAAATTGAAAATGGGCGTGGCGTCGCCCACTTAGACCAAAAACCATATCTCAGGAACTACTAGACCGATTTCAATGAAATTCGGTATATAATATTTTCTTAACACCCTGATGACATGTTCGAAATATGGGTGAAATCGGTTCACAACCACGCCTTCTTCCAATATAACGCTATTTTGAATTCCATCTGATGCCTTCTCTGTATAATACGAGTCTATACGTTAGGAACCAATGATGATAGCGGAATAAAACTTTACACAAATACGGTATTTGAAAAGTATGTAAATGACGGATAATGAAATCTCGATTATCACTTTATCATGCGAGAGTATAAAATGCTCGATGACACCCGAACTTAGCCCTTCCTTACTCATTTCTATTTAATACCCATGTTAAATTATGTGAATTATTTTCGTGTATACCTATATAGCTCCATTTTAAATTCCACTTAATTCGTTCAATTTCCATTTTACAAATCATGAAGCAATTAATATAACAGAATAAAATTTTGTAC
>NW_024393205.1:0-1861 GCF_016617805.1 Bactrocera tryoni
AGATATATTTCGTGTTGACGAACTTTTTCCGACTAAGGTCTCTTGTTCCGGTTATACAAACCGATTTAGACCGCATCTTATTAGGGCTTAAGCTTTGAGTGTTCTTTTGGACTAAAAAGTTGACGATCTTATATGGTTTATCAAATTTTTTTTTGGAATTTGGAAATGAAGCTAGTGACAACGTTATTGTCAATGCAGAGAGGTTTAGATCGATGATAACCAAGTTTTTGTGGGAGCAATCGGAAAAGTTTGATCTTGACGACATCTGGTTTCAACGAGACGTGGCTACGTGCCACACAACACGTGAAACTAGTGAATTATTTCGAGGAAAGCTGGGATATGCGATTATTTCAAGCAATTGTGACATTTAAAGGCCTCCAAGAAGTTGTGATTTAACACCATTGGGAGCCTTGCACTTGGGGGCAAAGAGGTAGAGATGAGTAACATGGTGAAATATTTTGGTCTCACGCTAGATTCCATTTTGCGGTGGAAGCAGTATGTTGACCCGACCTTAGACAAGCACACACTTCTACAAATGACGGCAAAGGTAAGGTAATCTCGTCCCAGCGAATAAAAAAGTTAAGTGGTACTGTACCATTGGACCTTCTTCCAAGGGACAGCATTACTAAAAAGGTTAACTTCACCAAGAGTTCAAAGTTATCCTGAATGGAATGATTCCCCTCTCGAGCTATTGCTTTGGAATAGTACAATTAAGTGGTACGCTGACGGCTGGCAAACGTCGAAGGGAATCAGTGCAGAGGTCGCAGGACCACACACCAAGCTCTCCATACCTATGTGAAGTTTTCCGAGTATTTTTCAGGCAGAGGTCTTTCCTATAAGTCAGTGAAAAGAGATAAACCTCTAATGCAACTATTGCATTGAACATACTTAGCAACAGTTAAGCGGCAATTGAAGCAATTCCTACCTAGAGGATCAAATGGCTAGTGGTGCAGAAGTGTAGAGAACGGCTGAAAAGTCTACCGGAACGTAACCAAATGCACCTTATCTGAATGCCCGGCGCCCGTATAGCCGGAATTGAACTGGCTGATGAGCTCGCCCACTCCGCAACATCCACTAACATGGTAAGACCTGAATCCTTCAATGGAATGGGTCTGCATACCATAAAGGAGTTGCACCACAAGGTAGAAGGAATAGGCAGAGATAGGTATTGGCAACTGCTACACGGCAAGCGGCTTGCTAAATTGGTATTGGGGGGTACAGTTTAAGTAGGTGTTAATATGCAAACGACCTCCCTAGAGGTAGACTCAGACTGCTGGTCTCATTTTATATTAGCTACTGGAAGCTGAAGAAGCATTCACACAACATGCGCCTAGCTATTTGCGTATCAGGCGTACATGGAGCCTGAAACACCAGAACACCTGCTAATTGACTGCACAGCAGTCTGAAGACGTAGCTTTAAGGCCCTTGTTTCCACCACATCGCTTCCCTAGCATCATTGGATTTTTGGACTTTATCAATATCCGTGTGATTTAGGAGAAGGACCAATAGACCGGTGCGGTGCATACCTCATTTATCAATCAATGAATCAAACACCATTAGACAACTTCTTGTGGGGTTATTTGAAATCATTGGTCTTTGGCAATAAGCCAGACTTTCTTCAAGTTTTTGAGGCCAATATTGAACGTGCTAATCATTTGGATTTAGTGGAAAAAGTACTCGAAAATTGGGTTCATGGAATTCGTTCCTTTGCAAAAGAAGTCGTGGAGGTTATTAGAATGATGTTGTATACAGAACTTGATTGCACACTTGAATTTCCTTAACAACTAGTGCGTGAAATTCAACGTGGGCAGTAAAATTTATCAGGATCTGTTGACTCCGACATATACATAGTGCCCATACA
>NW_024393206.1:0-1010 GCF_016617805.1 Bactrocera tryoni
GAGATTTGTATAGTGCTGAGTATAATATAGATAATTTCTTAAACAATTTTTTGTAAAAGTTTGTTTTTTCATTGGGCTGTTTGGCCGGAATCTTTACTTTCTTAGTCGAGTACATATGTAGCTCAGTTTCGATTCCTTAATGCTAGCTATCTCGAGTACTTCACATGAGTAATCTTCCGTTCCACAAGTTCAAGTAATTTTAATTATTACTAAAGGGGTTTCAAAAGGGACGCTACAAGACCGGAGCGATAAGGACAGCAAACGACGCCATATTTTTTCCGCTCGTTTGACATTTCTTTTCAGTAAGGTTTGACATTTCATCATGGACATATATACGATCCAACAACGAGTCGAAACTACTAAAATTTACTACCGAAATTCGAAACAGTGGCCTCAATTTTAAGAGCGCTACGTCCATTTTATGTTCGTCATAATCGTCCTATCAGTTCAACAATTGAGCGTCTAGGCACAGTACAAAATGTTCCCGTGCCAGTAAGACAAAGAAGTTACGTAGTGTCGAGAATATTACTGGCGCTAGTGCATCAATTGAGAAAGACCCAAATCTGTCTCTCACACGTCGTTCTCAAGCGTGGCGCATCTCTGTGACGTCGTCGTATGTTCGAGAATTGGGCTGAGCAACAACTTGAAAATGATTTGGATTTTCATCGAAAAATCATTTTCAGTGATGAGGCAATATTCTGGCTGAATGGCTTCGTCAATAAGCGAAATATGCGTTATTAGACAGGAAGCAATCCACTCGTGCTCCATGAGTTACCATTGTATCCCGAAAAAATTACGGTTTGGTTCTGTCTATGGGCCGGTGGCATCATTGGCCGTCTTCCGAGATGATCAAGACCGGCACGTTACCGTGAATGGAATCGCCAACCACCGCTCAATGATAACCGAATATCTTTACTTTCTTAGTCAAATACATATGAATGTATTGGCTGGTTCTTTCACTTTTTAATTGATAAATCAAACCTAAAAGAATATATAAGACTGAAACTTAT
>NW_024393207.1:0-2471 GCF_016617805.1 Bactrocera tryoni
ACTAGTCAACGTTTTGTAAGTGTATCCTATAAAACCCTAATGATTTTAATTTTTTTATTATTTCTTAATTTGACTGACTACAAATTAAGTCTAATTTTTACGGCAAATTGAGCTCCGGCAAGATTTTCGAGAAAAAGAATGGATGTCTGAGCTTATAGCGTAGCGTCGAGACATCTACAATATTCGAGAAAAAAGTTATGTACCAACATTTAGTTTATCTCCTGCACGTACATATGTATATGTTTCTGCTAAGATAATTGGTCCATTGTGTGTACTCCAGATTTCGTAGAATTATAAAATTCGATTAATTCCGGCAGCTTCTTGAGATGGTTTTCAATAATGTTTTTTGTTATGTTGCAAAGTGCTCAATCCAGTAAACATTTTATACTTTTTATGAATGTAATGAACATGATGACTTGTCCATCGAAGAAGAAACGACTGCTTAGTAGTGGTAATCGTCTTATACGCCTGGATAGTGCCACAAACTGACAAAAAGCGCTTATTAATTCTTAAAGTGCCCACTTTATTATTATATTGCCCCGTTATTATTCAGTAAAAGTAATGCCAAATCATGGAAAAGACCCGTGAAAAGAGAATCGACGCACACCACCTCTTCGTCGATTTCAAATCTGCTTTTGACCGCACGAAAAGGACCTGTCTTTCTGCCGCGATGTCTGAATTTGGAATTTCCGCAAAATGAATAAGGCTCTGTAAACTGATGTTGAGGAATACCAAAAGTTCCGTCAGGATTAAGTCACTCCGAGCCGTTCGAGACCAAACAAGATTTCAGACAAGACGACTCCTTTCGTTCGACTTCTTTAGTCTAATCTTGGAGAAAATAATTCGAGCTGCAGAACTGCAATGTACAGCCGCAACTGCGACGTTAGTTCTGCTTTCTGTAGACTGGATAAGAAAGCGAAGCAAATGAGTCTGGTAGTGAACGAGGGCAAGACAAAATATCTCTTGTCATCAAATAAACAATCGTCGCACTCGCGACTTAGCTCCTACGACACTGTTGACGGTCATAACTTCAAAGTCGTAGATAGTTTCGTCTTACGGTATAACACCATCAACAATATCAGCCTCGAAATCCAACGCTGAGTAGGCAATTGAGAAGTGAAGTCCACTCTCGACGAACAAAAACCAAACTCTATAAGTCGCATTATTGGGGTCTTGCTATATCCGGCAGCATCTACGCTGGCTAGGTCATGTCGTCTACTCCACCTATGAAAGTATTCGACGCAGTACCTGCCGAGGGAAGCAGAGAAGCAGAGGAAGAGGAAGGCTTTTACTCCGTTGGAAAGACTAGGTGGAGAAGGACCTGACTACGATTGAAATCTCCAATTGGGGCCACCTTACGAAAAAACGATTGGAGCGCTGTTGTTAACTCGGTTATAACCGCGTAAGCGATGTCTACGCCAGTAAAGAAGAATATAATAGTAATGCTAAATCTCGAGTTGTAAAAAAGTTGTCTTTCGTCATATTCCGCCTTTCATACCCAATCTTTTTCAAAATACTTTTGAAAATTCAGATAAAATTTTGTACGCATATCCGCAGATACCTATGTTTTTATCCCGTATTTACTTAGCTTACTTGGTATGTAAACTAAGAATGAGGCATCTGCCTCTACAATAATCTTATGTTGCCCACACGTTAGTTTCGATTGTGCCACATTTTTTATAAACTGATAAAAAGAATTTGCACTTTTTCGAAGCGGTTTCTCCCAACGCAGGAATTCCCAAAATTTTGTATCTTTTGTGAAATATAAGAAAAAATAACATAAAGAGGTCACGAGGACCTTAAGGTAACAGAAGGGTTAAATATTTTTTTTTACATATACAGATACTATATACATATTTTCATATGAATGACGTGCTCCCTTTGGTAAACGATTACATACATATGTACATATATGTAAATGCCTTCGCAGCACAATGCAAACAGAATTCTATTTACCGTGATACAGTCTCAAGTCTCTAAATTTGAAATTTTAGGTTAGAGACAATTTTTGAGACTTGAGACGATTTTTCTATTCTGTAAGTGACAGTCACAAAATCTATTACATTTCCTTATTCAGAGATGCTTTTACACTTTAATGAAAATAAATATGTCGATAACAAATATTAAATTTTCTATAACATAGTCAAAAAACATAATTATCAATAAAAATAAAAATACATGTTCACTCTGTATCATAATATTTACGAAGTTTATCTAAAATTGATTTATTTTTAACCTTTTCGTGTTTTAGTTGCTTACAAAATATAAAAAAACGACAATCGATTAATATCTATGATGATCTCTATTCAGTACATTCAAAATGACAGACAAGAGTTATTTTTAGTGACCTACTAGCAATATTTTGAGACTAACTCTAGAGACTGGTTAGTGAATAGTAACTAGTCACAAATTGAGACTTTACCTCAAAATGTCTCAAGTAGAGACTAGAGACTGGGTACAGAATCCCGTTA
>NW_024393208.1:0-1143 GCF_016617805.1 Bactrocera tryoni
GTGATTTTTCTCAAAAATCTACATTTGTTTGCGGATACTATTTCCACGCTCCTGGTAGGGATAGAGGATAGATTGAGGGCTTTTCTAAAAGCTCTTTTAATAATCTAACCGGTGCAATTTATTTGACCCACCTACGTCAAATACTTTAGCCGCTGGAGCGTTTAAAATTAGAAACAAAAATGTGATTTTTCTCAAAAATCTACATTTGTTTGCGGATACTATTGCCACGCTCCTGGTAGGGATAGAGGATAGATTGAGGGCTTTTGTAAAAGCTCTTTTAATTATCTAACCGGGTGCAATTTATTTGACCCACCTACGTCAAATACTTTAGCCGCTGGAGCGTTTAAAATTAGAAACAAAAATGTGATTTTTCTCAAAAAACTACATTTGTTGTGAACACAATTGCCACGCTCCTCGTAGGGATAGAGGATAGATTGAGGGCTTTTCTAAAAGCTCTTTTAATAATCAAACCGGTGCAATATATTTGACCCACCTACGTCGAATACCTTAGCCGCTATAACGTTTAAAATTTGAAACAAAAATGTGATTTTTCTCAAAAATCTACATTTGTTTGCGGATACTATTTCCACGCTCCTGGTAGGGATAGAGGATAGATTGAGGGCTTTTCTAAAAGCTCTTTTAATAATCTAACTGGTGCAATTTATTTGACCCACCTACGTCGAATACCTTAGCCGCTAGAGCGTTTAGAAGGTTGAAACAAAAATGTGATTTTCTCAAAAAACTACATTTGTTTGTGAACACTATTTCCACGCTCCTGGTAGGGATAGAGGATAGATTGAGGACTTTTCTAAAAGCTCTTTTAATAGTCTAACCGTTGCAATTTATTTGACCCACCTGCATCGAATATCTTAGCCGCTAGAGCGTTTAGAAGATTGAAACAAAAATGTGATTTTTCTCAAAAAACTGCATTTGATTGTGAACACAATTACCACGCTCCTGGTAGGGATAGAGGATAGATTTAATCTAACCGGTGCAATTTATTTGACCCACCTACGTCGAATACTTTAGCAGCTAGAGCGTTTAGAAAGTTGAAACAAAAATGTGATTTTTCTCAAAAAACTACATTTGTTTGGGAACACAATCGCCACGCTCCTCGTAGGGCTAGAGGACAGATTGAGGGCT
>NW_024393209.1:0-641 GCF_016617805.1 Bactrocera tryoni
AAAATATGAAACTAGTTCGAGTCTCTTACTAATGTTTCCCTCCTTCAAATATTTAACAAAATAACTAACAAACAAGTAAGGAAGGGCTAAGTTCGGGTGTCACCGAACATTTTATACTCTCGCATGATAAAGTGATAATCGAGATTCCATTATCCGTCATTTACATATTTTCAAATACCGTATTTGTGTAAAGTTTTATTCCGCTATCATCATTGGTTCCTAATGTATATACATACATATTATACAGAGAAGGCACCAGATGGAATTCAAAATAGCGTTATATTGGATCCATATTTCGTACATGTCATCAGGGTGTTAAGAAAATATTATAGACCGAACTTCATTGAAATCGGTCAAGTAGTTTCTCAGATATGGTTTTTGGTCCATAAGTGGGCGACGCCACACCCATTTTCAATTTTTAAAAAAAGCCTGAGTGCAGCTTCCTTCTCCCATTTCTTCCGTAAAATTTAGTGTTTTTGCAGCTTCCTTCTCCCATTTCTTCCGTAAAATTTAGTGTTTCTGACGTTTTTTGTTAGTCGGTTAACGCACTTTTAGTGATTTTCAACATAACCTTTGTATGGGAGGTGGGCGTGGTTATTATCCGATTTCTTCCATTTTTGAACTGTATATGGAAATGGAGG
>NW_024393210.1:0-507 GCF_016617805.1 Bactrocera tryoni
GAAAGGTAAGTTCAAATGAAATTTATGTTATTAAAAAAAATCAATACGTACTTATCTTTTCCTCTAGATTTGGTATCCACACATGTGGTTCACTATCTGGGATATTTTACTCGAACAACCACTATTTTTTCACAACAAAAGACTCTAAGTATACACAAAGTTTTAAAATTGCAAAAAAAACGCGTCTACCTCACACGGTATATAGATAATCCATCGGCCCCCGCCGCTTTGTTGTTCTTCAGGCGGGTAAATGCTATTCGAACTTCTTTATGGTCGGGCAATGGAACGTCTGCTCCATCGTCATCGATTGGGGAATCGGGTTCGCCTTCTCTTGGCGTTGTGCGTTTACTGCCATTCAGCAGGCTGGAAAAGTGTTCCCTCCATAATTTAAGTATGCTTTGGGCATCGGTGACTAGATCAGCTTCTGGAGTTCTACAAGAGTATGCTCCGGTCTGGAAACCTTCTGTAAGCCGCCGCATTTTTTCATACAATTTTCGAGCATTACCA
>NW_024393211.1:0-2652 GCF_016617805.1 Bactrocera tryoni
TATAGAATAGATAAGTCTTTTAATATTACACCACATTGATCAGAAAGCTAGACTCTTTCAATTTTGACAGGCCCTTATTTAATTTTGTCTTAAAAGTCTAAGACTGTTTTTCAATTGTTGCTATTAACTCTTAGTGCCATTGGGATCAGTTAAAAAACACTTTAGTAACATGGTATTCAATCAGACTATTCTAATGAATTAAAAGCTTGAACTGATTCAATAAAATTTTCCCAAAAGATTTTCAGGCAATTAATTTTAAATTTTAAAATGTTTAACAATGTTACTGTTTTATTCTATTGAGTAGTCTTTTGGAAAATAGTTGAAAATACAACAGATTTCGTTGCAGTCGTATATCTCCACTGTTACCAATCACATTGTGTCACAAAGTGTTGGAAAGGTTGAAGTTGAAAAATGTTACAGGTGTTCAAAAATGAGAGAAAATAATGGAGAAATTCGCAATATTTTAAATTTTTTGTATAAAAAAGGGAAGAATGCCACGCAAGCCACCAATAAAATTTGTGAAGTTTACGGAGATGATGCTGGAACAGTTCGTGTAGCACAACAATGGTTCGCTTGCTTCCGTTCTGGAAATTTTGGTGTGAAATTTGCACCTCGCTCGGGTCGACATATCGTTGAAAAAGTCGATGAAATTATGGAAAATATTGACCAGGACCGTCACATAAGCAGCCATACCATCGCTAAGGAACTTAACATTCATCATCAAAGGTTCTGAACCATTCAAAATAGGCTGGCTACAAAAAGAAGCTTGATTTTATCTGTGAAAAATTTAATGGATCGAATTAACATCCGCGATACTTTGCTGAAAGGAAATTTAATCGAACCATTTCTGAAGCGAATGGTAACAGGAGACAAAAAATGGATCCAATACGATAATAAAGTGCGAAAAAAATCATGGTCCTACCGTGGAAAAGCTCAACAAATGGTCGCAAAGCCAGGATTGACGCCTCGAAAGGTTATGCTGAGTGTTTGGTGAGATTGGAAAGGAATCGGTCACTATGAGCTATCTCTAGCCTAGTCGTACGATTGATTCTACATTTTACTGTCAACAATTGATGAGAATGAAGGAAACAATCGAAAAAAAACGGTCAGAACTGATCAACAGAAGTGGCTTCGGCTACACTAATGGAATAATATCTCAAGCGCAAAAATGGCAAAAAGTGGTCGACCAAAATGGTACATATTTGGTTCATTAAAGTTTATTATAAATAGCAAAAAATAAGAAGTGTGATTAAAAATACGAAAAGACATTTTTCCATATATTACTTAACAGCGATGTAGGCAACATTGGAGTAAACAATTTTAAAAGGTTTAATAATTTTTAAATTTATTTTGAACGAAATATTTAATTTTTGCAGAAAATAATAATACTGGCTTCGCATGGATCAGCAAAAATGTCAAGCGCACAACCCTGGAGAGGGTATGTTCCGCTTCTTACTTTAGCTCACCTTCAAACGGATGTTTTTTGGCTACTCAGTGGATACTTGGTCTAAGAGCGGAAGCCGTGAGCTGTTTGAGCTATATGTGAAAAAATCGCTCCCATTCCCAAGTAAATAGCGCTCAGGGAACTTTCCTCAGTTGTTTGAACTTCTACACATAGCTCAATCCTCTAAGTGGTGCCACATTGGACTGAGTAGGCAATTGAGAAGTAAAGTATTGACAACGGCGAATATCGCAGACGATAGAATGATGAGCTGTAGGAGCTATACGTATACGATGACGTTGACATCGTTCAGCGTATTAAGAAACAGCGGCTACGCTGGCTAGGTTATGTCGTCTGAATGGCAGAAAATGCTCCAGTTCTGCAAGTATTCGACGCAGTATCCGCCGCGGGAAGCAGAGGAAGTGGAAAACCACCAGTCCGTTGGAAAGACCAGGTGGAGAAGGAACTGTCTACAATGGGTGTCTCAGATTGGTGTCAAACAGTGAAAAGGAAGAACGACTGGCGCGCTGTTGTAAACTCGGCTATAACATCGTAAGCGGTGTCTACACCAATAAAGAAGAAGAAGACTTTTAAGTACATATTTCGAATCTACTTGAGATATTAATCAGACAAATGGCCCGAAATATGTGATTCTCCATACACCTACGCCGCTTAACGTTTCACGTCTAAACATGGACATATTGCATGAAAAGTTTGACTACTGATTAATTTCGAGAAAATGCACAGGCAAATGGCCGCCATGATCATGCGATTTAACGCCTATAGATTATTTTTTCTCGGCGTACGTTAGATTAAAGGTTTACGTCAATCAACCAGCAACACTAGAGGGAGCGAGCATTATAGCCCCATTGGGTCATCGAAAATTGGCGATAACAGGTTGAGGCATACAAACGGTGTCGCGGTAGCCATCTGGCCGACATTTTGTTCAAATGCATAACAAAAAAACAAAACCCATTTTGACTAAATTTGAGCGTTTTATTTTGGTAGGTAGAAAAGTTATCTAGGAAAATCATATTTTAAATTACTACTATTCCTTCATCTTCCAAACTATTAGACTTGTACCGCACTCCTGTTGCAAAAAAAAAATGAGAAAAATGAGAAAATGAATTCGTCACAGTTTCAAATCTATGCCATACTTAGATACGTACATATATATGTATACATATATACATGAAGTTTGATACATACAT
>NW_024393212.1:0-677 GCF_016617805.1 Bactrocera tryoni
CGTTCTATTAAACGTCCAGTTAGCAAGCCTTATAGGAATTTCAGAAACACGGGCTGGGATATGTACTGCAGAAAGTGTTGCTCAACTCTTCCAGTCATACTAGGCCGCGACAGCTCACAGCCATGAGTATGTTGAAATAATTAGTGCAGGAGAACCTTTCTTGAATGTTCATGTCCTCTGAAAACTCAGAAAAGTAAGGGGAAACCCCTTTGGTACACATCGGAACTTTTGAAGATCAGATCTTCAAGTAAAAAGCTGTTCAATAAAGCCCGCATAAGCGGTTATAGTGGCGACTGGGCACTATATGAGAAAGGACTTGTTATATACAATAATACAATATAGAAAAATAAGGTCAAGCGAATTTCACGGAGATCCTTATGTGAAGGTGTAGAAGGGTGCCACGAATCACCAAAACTGAATTGCTATTTAGCCCTTAAGGGGACTCGGGACTTTACGCTTTTAAAAGTTTAAGTAGTTGGGCCCCATCCTTGATAGAATGCTATCATCAAAGTCTAATGTTGAAAAGAGGGTGAGGAAGGTACTAGTTGCCCTATATTTCTGTAAAAGAGCTATTGGCAAGCCGTATGTTCTCTCACCAAAAGTTGTGCTTTGACTTTACGAAACCGTAATTAAAGCAATACTGTTCTATTTTGTATTTGTCTGGTGGAGAGCGCTCG
>NW_024393213.1:0-877 GCF_016617805.1 Bactrocera tryoni
TTACATATTTATGCTATTTAGCCGTTTTGATGTTATTGGAGTTGTACGGGCTATTCCGGCCGAAATGCTCGAAAAAGTTGCCCAAAATTGGACTTTCCGAATGGACCACCTAAGACGCAGCCGCGGTCAACATTTAAATGAAATTATCTTCAAAAAGTAAATGTCATGAACCAATCTAACGTTTCAAATAAAGAACCGATGAGATTTTGCAAATTTTATGCGTTTTTTTTTTTTAAAAAGTTATCAAGCTCTTAAAAAATCACCCGATACAATCTAACAAATGTTCGCTGTCGAACCTGCACCTTCCCATGTTTTAGGTTCTCTGGCCAGTGCAAAGCCTTTTGAATGAACTTTACGTCTGCATAACGATGCATTTTTCCGAAAAGGAAGAAGTCACACTGTGCCATATCAGGTGAATACGGGGAGTGATTAATAGTTAAAATATGGTTTTTGGTCAAATTGACCTCCTTAATGATGTCCTTCGAACGTTGGATTCTGAGCAATTTTTGGTCGTCAGTCAATTTGTGCGAAGCAAACCGTGCA
Organism: Bactrocera tryoni; assembly: GCF_016617805.1. NCBI lineage: Eukaryota > Metazoa > Arthropoda > Insecta > Diptera > Tephritidae > Bactrocera > Bactrocera tryoni. The sequence goes on from NW_024393213.1 coordinate 544, forward strand.
CACACCTTTCGTAAGCCCAAGTGTTCGGTCAAAATACGATAAATCGATGTTTTGAAGATGTTCAATTCCATTTCCATGAATTTCAATGATGATTTTGGCTGATTTTTGATGAATTCCCGCACAGTTTCAATGGAATTTCCGGTGATCACGGATTTTGATTGGCCCACATGTTGATCGTCATTTATGTCCTCACGACCACTTTCAAAACGTTTAAACCACTCGTGCAATCTGCTACGGGATAGGCATTCATCACCATAAGCTTTTTCATCAATTGAAACGTTTCGGTAAAAGTTTTACCAATTTTAAAACAAAATTTAATCTTGGCTCTTTGTTC
>NW_024393214.1:0-2640 GCF_016617805.1 Bactrocera tryoni
TAAAGCTAATGATTTGAAGCAACTTGATATGGCTGTCTAAATGTGTATAAGCAAGAAACTCGGTTTTATTCCTAAATGTAAAATTGTGGAATTTTTCCAAATGCACTGCCGTTATGGCTTCATGTCAACTTTAGTAAGATTAAGAAAGTTAATTAACTTTAATAAATAAAGTTAATGATTTGAAGCAACTTGCTATGGATTTCGAAATGTGTATATGCAAGGAAATCGGTTTTATACCTAAATGTAAAATTATGGTATTTTTCCAAATGCACTGCCGTTATGGTTTTATGTCAACTTTAGTAAGATGAAGAAAGTTAATTAACTTTAATATGTAAAGTTAATGATTTGAAGCAACTTGATATGGATGTCTAAATGTGTATAAGCAAGAAAAGCGGTTTTATTCCTAAATGTAAAATTGTGGAATTTTTCCAAATGCACTGCCGTTATGGTTTTATGTCAACTTTAGTAAGATGAAGAAAGTTAATTAACTTTAATAAATAAAGTTAATGATTTAAAGCAACTTGCTATGGATTTCGAAATGTGTATATGCAAGGAAATCGGTTTAATACCTAAGTGTAAAATTGTGGAATTTTTCCAAATGCACTGCCGTTATGGCTTCATGTCAACTTTAGTAAGATAAAGAAAGTTAATTAACTTTAATATGTAAAGTTAATGATTTGAAGCAACTTGATATGGCTGTCTAAATGTGTATCTGCAAGGAAATCGGTTTTATACCTAAGTGTAAAATTATGGAATTTTTCCAAATACACTGCCGTTACTGCTTCATGTCAACTTTAGTAAGATGAAGAAAGTTAAGTAACTTTAATATGTAAAGTTAATGATTTGAAGCAACTTGATATGGATGTCTAAATGTGTATAAGCAAGAAACTCGGTTTTATTCCTAAATGTAAAATTGTGGAATTTTTCCAAATGCACTGCCGTTATGGTTTTATGTCAACTTTAGTAAGATAAAGAAAGTTAATTAACTTTAATAAGTAAAGTTAATGATTTGAAGCAACTTGATATGGATTTCTAAATGTGTATATGCAAGAAAATCGGTTTTATTCCTAAATGTAAAATTGTGGAATTTTTCCAAATGCACTGCCGTTATGGCTTTATGTCAACTTTAGTAAGATGAAGAAAGTTAATTAACTTTAATATGTAAAGTTAATGATTTGAAGCAACTTGCTATGGATTTCGAAATGTGTATATGCAAGAAATCGGTTTTATACCTAAATGTAAAATTATGAAATTTTTCCAAATACACTGCCGTTATGGTTTTATGTCAACTTTAGTAAGATGAAGAAAGTTAATTAACTTTAATATGTGAAGTTAATGATTTGAAGCAACTTGATATGGATTTCTAAATGTGTATATGCAAGGAAATCGGTTTTATACCTAAATGTAAAATTATGGAATTTTTCCAAATGCACGGCCGTTATGGTTTTATATAAACTTTAGTAAGATGAAGAAAGTTAATTAACTTTAATAAGTAAAGTTAATGATTTGAAGCAACTTGATATGGATTTCTAAATGTGTATATGCAAGGAAATCGGTTTTATACCTAAATGTAAAATTATGGAATTTTTCCAAATACACTGCCGTTATGGTTTTATGTCAACTTTAGTAAGATGAAGAAAGTTAATTAACTTTAATTTGTAAAGCTAATGATTTGAAGCAACTTGATATGGATTTCTAAATGTGTATATGCAAGAAAACCGGTTTTATACTTAAATGTGAAGTTGTGGAATTTTTCCAAATGCACTGCCGTTATGGTTTTATGTCAACTTTAGTAATATGAAGAAAGTTAATTAACTTTAATATGTAAAGTTAATGATTTGAAGCAACTTGCTATGGATTTCAAAATGTGTATATGCAAGGAAATCGGTTTTATACCTAAATGTAAAATTATGGTATTTTTCCAAATACACTGCCGTTATGGTTTTATGTCAACTTTAGTAAGATGAAGAAAGTTAATTAACTTTAATATGTAAAGTTAATGATTTGAAGCAACTTGATATGGCTGTCTAAATGTGTATAAGCAAGAAACTCGGTTTTATTCCTAAATGTAAAATTGTGGAATTTTTCCAAATGCACTGCCGTTATGGTCTTATATCAACTTTAGTAAGATGAAGAAAGTTAATTAACTTTAATAAATAAAGTTAATGATTTAAAGCAACTTGCTATGGATTTCGAAATGTGTATATGCAAGGAAATCGGTTTTGTACCTAAATGTAAAATTATGGTATCTTTCCAAATGCACTGCCGTTATGGCTTCATGTCAACTTTAGTAAGATGAAGAAAGTTAATTAACTTTAATATGTAAAGTTAATGATTTGAAGCAACTTGATATGGCTGTCTAAATGTGTATAAGCAAGAAACTCGGTTTTATTCCTAAATGTAAAATTGTGGAATTTTTCCAAATGCACTGCCGTTATGGTCTTATATCAACTTTAGTAAGATGAAGAAAGTTAATTAACTTTAATAAATAAAGTTAATGATTTAAAGCAACTTGCTATGGATCTCGAAATGTGTATATGCAAGGAAATCGGTTTTGTACCTAAATGTAAAATTATGGTATCTTTCCAAATACACTGCCGTTATGGTTTTATGTCAACTTTAGTAAGATGAAGAAAGTTA
>NW_024393215.1:0-3226 GCF_016617805.1 Bactrocera tryoni
TTGGTTCTGGTGGAAAGTAGACATGGTTGTGGTTTTATTTCGCCAATTTTCACATCGAAATATTGGTACGTCAGGATTATGTCCCTTACCGAATTGCGGCGACGGATATAATAATATTATAGAAATAATGCAGCATCCTCATACATCATGAAGAATTGGACAATAGGCGTAATATTGGCTACTCTTTAGAGACATTTCATATACAAAAGCTTTTCTTTTTACTAAACATAATTTTTAAATTTATTCAAAGCTTTCTACTTTCTGAAAACTTGTATATATAGTGTAGACAACTGTTTAAGCTCAGCTTTGATTTTCAGCAGTTCCACGTGCTAAGCACCGCAAGGGCCGACAGCACCCGACAACACCAGCTCACAGCACAAATACCTAGTTTGCCGAAGAAATTTTAGCTGTTGCTGACTCCATATAATATGCTATTTCCAAAAATATAATTTAAATATTTTTATCAGCTCTAGTTTCAGAGTTTCATCCATGTAGGTATTACACAGAAAAAAACCTGTATTTATGAAAAAAAATTTTATTAAGAAAAATAATTAATCATTAAGTTCTAATAAACTTGGTTTTAAAGCTCTTCTCCGATGTGTAGACTTTGGAAAATGACATATTAGAGACCAGAATAGTCAGACATCATATTTGTATCCCAGAAACCCTGATAGCGCTCTTCCATGACGCGTAAGTCTTGATGTACATATACGCTCTCCTTGTTCTTCGCTCATATCTCCTAAATTTTCCGGAAACCTCTCTAGGTGACTATGGAGGAAGTGGAGTTTTATACTCATATTGCATCCCATATTTTTTAATTGTAGCAGAAGGTCTTCTACAAGTTCAATATAATTTTCAGATTTTTTATTTCAGCGAAAATTCTGCATTACAGATACGAATGCTGTCCAAGCCTTTAGTTCTGACTCAGTCACAGAATTTCTAAATTGTGTATCTTTCGTAAGTTGTCTAATTTGGGGGCCATCAAAAATTCCGGCTTTAATCTTTTCCATAGTGAGCTGAGGAAATTTTTGGCAAATGTAAGAAAAGCAGTTCTCATCTTTATCTAGTGCTTTTACAAACTGTTTTATGATGCCCAGTTTTATATGTGATGTTGGAAGGATAATTTTGTTACGAGCTAGTAACGTATTGTGGACTATATTGTGCTTTCCAGGCTCCATTTTTCCTCTCAAGGGCCAGTTTTTTCTCACTCAATGCTCTTGTTTAGCTCTACTGTCCCAAAGACATATAAAATAGGGAAACTTGGTACTCGTATAACCACTTTGTTGACCGAGAAGAATGTTGACCGAGAAGAATGTTGACCATTTTTAAATCGACACAAATTTGCCACTCATGGTCATTGTATTTTATTTTGTTCAAGACTAGCGTAATGTTACAGTATTCCTCCTTCAACTTTGTACTGTGGGCAATAGGTAACCCAGAATATTTAGTTCCATTATGTAATAGAATACATGTAAGGCTACGTTTTGAGCTGTCAATGAATAAACGCCAGTCGTTTGGTTCGTATCGCTTCAAGCCCATTTTTATCAACAAGTTTTTGATATCTGAACAAAAGGTAATGCCGTTTTCATCGGAAAAATAACGCCGTAATCCTGCATCTCTTTCACGATAAAAACTTATTTCAGTATCCGAGGATAGCAAGTTCTTTTCTTTTAGTCTTGATGCTAACAATTCTGAAGCTTGTTTAGAAAGATTTAAGTCTCTTACAAGATCATTCAACTCATTTTGGGAAAAGCGTTTTGGCTCATTAGACATACCTTCAAAATCAGCATCATTTTCTGATGAGCTTGGTCCTTCAATGTCTTGCTCTAATGGTTCAGATATATTTTTAGGCTCTGAAGAGTTAGGTGAACGCTGCACTGGACGTTGAACACAACTACTCCTTGGGTACTGCCATTTAGCTCGATTTTTAGTGCTTAACCCGTTTATGTTCACACTACAAAAATAACAGTCTACGAGATGATTTCGTGGTTCTCGCCAAATAGTCGGTGTTCCAAATTTAAAGGCACTTCTTTTACCACTTTTCCATAATCTTAAATATTCTACACAAGATTTACAAACACAATTGGGAGTCCAATAATTCTTATTTTTATCCAAGAGCACCCCAAAATACTCAAAATATGTAGGTATTTTTCACCAACCTGATATAACTTTTCTACAATTTTTAAACACATATTCTCCGCATATGTAGCAAAAATGATCTAGTTTATTTAAACAACGTCTTCTTTGAACTACTCTTGAGAAACTAATCAACACAGTAAAATACGTGCACCGCAGAATTCGCGGCAACAAGGACAAAAAGTTCTGTCCTCTGTAAAATCCAGTGTAATGTAAAGAGACGCTGCTGCCGACTCATAATTGCCTATGGTGTGTAGTGTGTGATAGGCACCTCGTACGCATATATTTTGGTGTACCGTCATAGATAGGCAACTATACTGGCGCTATTATAGATACGTAATAGTATACGTCTACGCCAGTAAAGCAGAAGATTAGTGGTGTTAGAAAAATACTAGTTGAAAGAAAATAATAAATTGGATATATTAAAAAACAATTAATTTAAATAATAAGTCAAATCTGTCATTACCATTTTTTTATTGACCAAGTAGAACAAAACAAATAAAACAACATCGGGCACTGACATTTTATATTCACATTCACTGTTTGTTTATAAAATATTTAGCAGACACCTGGCAATTTTAACACGCCTTTAATTCTTGCTTAAAGTGAGAGAATATAATGTTTCGCTGCCCCGAGATTCACACTGCCATACCTATTAATAAAATATGTATGTATGTATGTATGTGTACATGAACAGAACAGAGCCTACAAAGTATTTTTATAAAATTAGCAACAATATAATTGACCAATATTTTTTTGTTTATTATTAACATGGTACGTCAGCTGTTGAAGGAAAACAGGTTTGATCGTTCACATTTGACTTGTTAATGAGATGTAAGAAAGAGAGTAAAAAACATGTTTTGTCTTATTTTAGAATGTCTACTGCTGAGATGTCGCTAGCCAATACAGTGAGTCTGAAAATCTATCGCTAATTAATATTTTGGGGTGTGGCATCTAATAACATTAAAAACAAGTAAGGAAGAGCTAAGTTCGAGGTGCAACCGAACATTTTATGCTCTTGCAACTTGCAGAATCAATGCTAAAACAATTTAAGTATGTATACATATAATATATACTTTGTATGTATAAC
>NW_024393216.1:0-590 GCF_016617805.1 Bactrocera tryoni
AAGACTCAGCCAGCGATAAGTTATTTAAAGGGCCCAGTAGGAATTAAAGGCGATGAGCAGTGCCTTCAAGAGCTGAAATACAAAACGTTTTTGATATATGATAGTATTACTTTCATAATTCTGGTTTGCTATGAGAGAATTTATTATGAGAATAATAAAATTTTGCTGCACAAAATATATAATAATAATATGTTATCATAGTTTTGCATGGACAATCGCCTACTTGTAAGTTTTTTATGCACGGATGCGCCGAAATCACTGAAGCAGTGGAAGAGCTGTTTGTAATCAAATATTTTTTTTTCATTAAAAATTTGATTGTGTATTCTTAAAATATATACATATAAATATTCTTTTCAAACTTTAAAAGAATTGATAAATTAATGTTTCAATTCCCAAAAATCGTTCAAAGATATTTAACACCAAAAACTGTGGGCAAAAAATAGTAAGACTTTTAATTTAATCCAATAAAAAAAGTGGGATTTTAGCAAAAACTTTGTTCGTAGTTTACTAGACAAAATTCGATTTTTTAACTGATAAAAGACTTGTATATGTTGTATAGAGAACTATGTACAGACCACGTTGAAAAAAAA
>NW_024393217.1:0-2919 GCF_016617805.1 Bactrocera tryoni
CTGAAAGCTAAGCGTTCATTCTGCGCTTCCTTGTTTCAGTATGAATTGTCACGGAAAGCGAGGAAAGTTTTGTGTGAATGGGCTTTTACTCTTCCAATTCAAGTGTCAGGATAGTTGTGCATCTCTATATCTCTGATACCAGTCACCAAAATTAGAGTCGTACTAAATCATTTGCATATTACTGACTTACATTATAAAAATAAAAATATAAAATAAATTGCCAAAAATTTTTTACACAAAATGTAATGTTATTCATTTCTGTCTTGATTATTTTAAAAGAGTACTGTTAACTGTGTATAGCTAACAAATATGTACATATATGTATAAATGTTATTGGCTTTTCTTTGTTTTTTTAGATGCTTCGCTTACCACTCAGACTTGCTCGCGCAAACATTCAGCGGCAATTGTTTGTCCGCAGCTATGCAAAGGATGTGAAATTCGGACCCGAGGTGCGTGCATTGATGTTGCAAGGTGTTGATGTTCTTGCTGATGCTGTGGCTGTTACTATGGGTCCAAAAGGACGTAATGTTATTATTGAGCAATCTTGGGGTTCACCAAAAATAACCAAGGATGGTGTAACTGTTGCTAAATCTATTGAGTTAAAGGATAAATTCCAAAATATTGGTGCAAAGCTGGTTCAAGATGTTGCTAATAATACAAATGAAGAAGCTGGTGATGGTACAACCACAGCTACAGTTTTAGCGCGGGCAATTGCTAAAGAAGGTTTTGAAAAAATCTCCAAGGGAGCTAATCCTGTTGAAATCCGCCGTGGTGTTATGCTGGCTGTAGACAATGTTAAAGATCATTTAAAGGCAATGTCCCGCCCAGTTAGTACACCAGAAGAGATTGCGCAAGTCGCAACTATTTCTGCGAATGGAGACCAAGATGTTGGAAATCTGATTAGCGAGGCTATGAAAAGAGTTGGTCGCGACGGTGTTATCACAGTTAAAGATGGCAAAACATTATCGGATGAATTAGAAGTAATTGAGGGCATGAAATTTGACAGAGGTTATATTTCTCCATATTTCATCAACTCCTCTAAGGGAGCTAAAGTAGAATTTCAAGATGCTTTAATTTTGTTGTCTGAAAAGAAAATTTCTTCAGTGCAAAGCATTATCCCCGCACTTGAATTGGCTAATTCTCAACGTAAACCGTTGGTCATAATTGCTGAAGATATTGATGGTGAAGCCTTAAGCACACTTGTTGTGAATCGACTTAAGATTGGTTTGCAAGTAGCTGCCGTCAAAGCACCAGGTTTCGGTGATAACCGCAAATCTACACTTACTGATATGGCAATTGCATCTGGTGGCATCGTTTTTGGTGACGACGCAAATTTGGTTAAACTTGAAGATGTGCAGATAAATGATCTTGGCAAAGTTGGTGAAGTTGTCATAACCAAGGATGACACCCTACTGCTTAAGGGAAAAGGCAAGAAGGAAGACATTAGTCGCCGTGTTGAACAAATTAAGGATCAAATTAATGAAACTACATCTGAATATGAAAAGGAGAAATTGCAGGAACGTTTGGCGCGTCTAGCTTCTGGAGTAGCATTGTTGCGTGTCGGTGGATCAAGTGAAGTAGAAGTAAACGAAAAGAAGGATCGTGTAAATGATGCCCTCAATGCTACTCGCGCTGCTGTAGAAGAAGGTATAGTTCCTGGAGGTGGTACTGCTCTATTGAGATGTATTCCAATTTTGGAGGGACTAAAGGGATCTAACGAAGATCAGGTTAGTAACATATGAAATAATATTATATTTTTAAATTTAAACTAGTATATATAATACCATAGAATATGGGTATCGAGATTGTGCGTCGCGCTCTTCGAATGCCTTGCATGACAATTGCTAAAAACGCTGGCGTTGATGGTGCAATGGTTGTAGCTAAGGTTGAAACAAAAGAAGGAGACTTTGGATATGATGCACTTAAGGCTGAATACGGAAACTTAATCGAGAAGGGCATTATTGATCCAACGAAGGTATGCCACATATTATAGGTAAAAATTATGAAAAAGTATTTTACACTCTCTCATTTTAAAGGTTGTTCGCACTGCTATCACTGACGCTTCTGGTGTAGCTTCTCTTTTGACCACAGCTGAAGCGGTTGTCACCGAAATTCCAAAGGAAGACGCTGCCCCCGGTCTTGGTGGAATGGGCGGTATGGGCGGCATGGGTGGTATGGGTGGAATGGGAGGAATGATGTAAAATCCCTTCTATTATAATTGATTTCCATTGTTAAATATGTTTACATGTTATATATGTAAAATAATTATAAACTAGTTTTAAATACTGACCAATTATAAATTAGTGTCATCGAATTGCTACTGTTTGTTTATAAGTTGTTCTGAAAATTTATTAAAGGATTTAGAGTGGAAGCAAAGCTGACTAAAATTCCATATGCCTCATATATTGTCGGTAATAAAATGCTTACTTAAGTAGAAGATAAGGTTTTGCGTCTCACCAAAGAAAAATTGAGAAATCGTGTAAATTAAAATTTTTTTTATTGCATTTGGAACCGGCTGATTAATAACTACAAACAAGTTTCTTGAATTCAATTAAAATAGAGAAAAATAAATAAGAATTGTGAAAGTAAATTTAATTCAAGAGTTTTAATATAATACGTATCTACCAGAGAGCTGCAACTAGTATGATTAAATCAGAACAAACAGTCGTGCCAAAAACAATCAAATCAATTCAATTCAAAAACATATTTGATCAACTCGAGTACCCGCCAGCGTCAACTGATTTGATGCAAAATGAACAATCTGTTCTTCGGCAATCACGATCGAGTGGACGGTATGGCTGGCTTCGGTTCAAATCGTATCATGTCGGTTCATAGCATTGCGACGATTGTTTGAATCAATGTGAAACTGCGAGTAAACTACGAGTACAGCAAATTTTCTGCTGGATTGATTTAAATCAT
>NW_024393218.1:0-1435 GCF_016617805.1 Bactrocera tryoni
TCCTTAAATTATCTAACCGATGCTATTTATTTGACCCACCTACGTCGAATACTTTAGCCGCTAGAGCGTTTACAAAGTTGAAACAAACATGTGATTTTCTCAAAACACTACATTTGTTTGTGAACACTACTGCCACGCTCCTGGTAGGGGCAAAAAAGGTTGAGGGCTTTTCTAAAAGCTCCTTAAATTATCTAACCGATGCTATTTATTTGACCCACCTACGTCGAATACTTTAGCCGCTAGAGCGTTTACAAAGTTGAAACAAACATGTGATTTTTCTCAAAACACTACATTTGTTTGTGAACACTATTGCCACGCTCCTGGTAGGGATAGAGAATAAGTTGAGGGCTTTTCTAAAAGCTCCTTAAATTATCTAACCGATGCTGTTTATTTGACCCACCTACATCGAATACTTTAGCCGCTAGAGCGTTTACAAAGTTGAAACAAACATGTGATTTTTCTCAAAACACTACATTTGTTTGTGAACACTATTGCCTCGCTCCTGGTAGGGATACAAAATAGGTTGAGGGCTTTTCTAAAAGATCCTTGAATTATCTAACCGATGCTATTTATTTGACCCACCTGCTTCGAATACTTTAGCCGCTAGGGCGTTTACAAAGTTGAAACAAACATGTGATTTTTCTCAAAACACTACAGGGCTTTTCTAAAAGCTCCTTAAATTATTTAACCGATGCTGTTTATTTGACCCACCTACGTCGAATACTTTAGCCGCTAGAGCGTTTACAAAGTTGAAACAAACATGTGATTTTTCTCAAAACACTACAGGGCTTTTCTAAAAGCTCCTTAAATTATTTAACCGATGCTGTTTATTTGACCCACCTACGTCGAATACTTTAGCCGCTTGAGCGTTTACAAAGTTGAAACAAACATGTGATTTTTCTCAAAACACTACATTTGTTTGTGAACACTATTGCCTCGCTCCTGGTAGGGATAGAAAACGTGTTGAGGGCTTTTCTAAAAACTCCTTAAATTATCTAACCGATGCTATTTATTTGACGCACCTACATCGAATACTTTAGCCGCTAGAGCGTTTACAAAGTTGAAACAAACATGTGATTTTTCTCAAAACACTACATTTGTTTGTGAACACTATTGCCACGCTCCTGGTAGGGATAGAGAATGAGTTGAGGGCTTTTCTAAAAGCTCCTTAAGTTATCTAACCGATGCTATTTATTTGACGCACCTACATCGAATACTTTAGCCGCTTGAGCGTTTACAAAGTTGAAACAAACATGTGATTTTTCTCAAAACACTACATTTGTTTGTGAACACTATTGCCTCGCTCCTGGTAGGGATAGAAAACGTGTTGAGGGCTTTTCTAAAAACTCCTTAAATTATCTAACCGATGCTATTTATTTGACGCACCTACATCGAATACTTTAGCCGCTAGAGCGTTTACAAAGTTGAAACAAAC
>NW_024393219.1:0-1235 GCF_016617805.1 Bactrocera tryoni
ATACCAAACGAGGGTTTTAGTCGGTGTGATACTCTCTCGTGTCTCTTCTTTAAATACCACGCTGGGAAAACTGGAGCAATCTGAATCGCTGTGACGCTGTTTACTCCCAAAAGTGCAATATTATGCAGATGATATTGACATCCTATGCCGCCAAAAAGCAAAGCCGTCAGCGCAGACTTCTTCAGACTAGAAAGACGAGAAACAAGTTGGTGTTATGATAAACGAGGTTAGAGGGCAGAGTACGCCACCAGGAGACCATAGACAAAGATACCTTGCGCCTTAAGAACTATGTCTGCTGGGTGGTATAAGAGATTTAAAAATTAAAAGGACTTGGTCTATCTCGAAACCAGCATAATTCACCAACAATCTATGCCCGGCGATCAAATGCAGAATAGCTCTCTCTTGACGAACAATAATTATATAGTACCTCTGCCAGTCGTCTATCGTTCCACGAAAGCAAAGGGCGCCCCCGAACCCAGTGGAAAGACCAAGTTCATAAGAATCTATCTTTATTTGGGACCCAGGCGCGTAAAGGCAGCATGTCTCCTGGGCCTGCCGCGGATGACCTCGATGACAACTTATCCTGAACCTTAGCAGCCTCACGACTGAGACTAGCGTTTTAGCGACAACAACTTGGGATGTACACAGCTGGAGGTCGCCTTGTCACACCTCGTTTGGTATCGAATGGTTTGCATCGAGCGTCCAGTTTATATACCAAAGGTCGGACATCGCGGCACATTAAAGGCAGCTCCTTTTCGTGCTGTCGAAAGCAGCTTTGAAATCAACGAAGAGGTGGTGTGGGTCGATTCTTCTTTCACGGGTCTTTTCCAAGATTTGGCGCATGGTGAATATCTGGTCGGTTGTTGATTTTCCAGGTCTGAAGCCACACTTATAAGATCCAATCAGTTTGTTGATGGTGGGCTTTAATCTTTCACACAATACGCTCGATAGAACCTTATATGCGATGTTGAGGAGGCTCATCCCACGGTAGTTGGCGCAGATTGTGGGGTCTCCTTTTTTATGGATTGGGCATAGCACACTTAAATTCCAATCGTTGGGCATGCTTTCCTCCGACCATATTTTACAAAGAAGCTTATGCATGCTCCTTATCAGTTCTTCGCCGCCGTGTTTGAATAGCTCGGCCGGTAATCCATCGGCCCCCGTCGCTTTGTTGTTCTTCAAACGGGTGATTGCTATTCGAACTTCTTCATGGTCGGGCAATGGAACGTCTGCTC
>NW_024393220.1:0-1357 GCF_016617805.1 Bactrocera tryoni
AATGGCGATCAGAGAACTTTCCTCACTTGCGTGAACTTCTACACATGACTCCATCCTCCAGATAATTACAAAATACTAAGCAAGTCCTTAGATCTCTGATATAGTTTACTTTTATGCAACAATCGAAGCGCTTATAGTCTAAGGCACTGAGTTCAATTAGCAACCCCGAAAAGCAAACTCTTAATTTTGACACCCCGTAGATTAAATCACAATAGCAACTTTCAGACCGAATTTTTAAATAAATTGCTATCGATGTTAGAATCTAAAATCTCAATATGCTTATGCGGAATTAATTGCAAGCTCCCATTAGTTTCTTTCGCCTACTTATTTGCTCATGATATGTAAATATTTCCCATTTATTTTTCTGCCATTTGGATTCAAGTTGAAAAATATTTATTTGAACCCCAGGCTAGAAGACATTTAACACAGTCAAAAGTAGGAAGTGAAAAATACGAACAAAAATTCAGGATTCATAAACACAGTATTGGCAAAGTGCGTCCCCTAATACTCTTTCAGCTTGAATATCTCAGTAAAGACTTTATTAAAGCCCGGTTTTCATACCTACTGTACCTTGGACGTGTTTTTTGCATAAATTCGTTTACATATATATGGTATACGCCATTATATGAACTACCACTAAATACCAGTGTGAACACTATGAAACATCAACAACAAACGCACTTGCTCCTAGGAGCAACATTGCTACATAATTCACGGTTATATTTTTAATTGTACTATATATTATACTAATTTATTGTTGGCATCTTGGCCGCGGCTATGCAAGCTAAAATGTACAATCGAGTACTGTGACTTTGCGCAAAAACTCGAGTTTACAAGCCGTTTTAGAAATTGACATCAATTAAAGGCCGCAATTATAAGTAATGCGAACATTTATATTTAAATCGCTTCAAAAACTTTGATTAGCATCAGTTTTGAGTTACAAGAGTTTAAATATCAAACTTTATGTGGGGTTCTTGGAGATACAAATCTGCTTTGGAACAGGATTTTGCTCAACTATTGAAAACATAGTAATTTAGAATGAACTGTTTCGATAGTTTTTTATTTTTTTTTTAGAAATTGACATCAATTAATGGCCGCAATCATGAGTAATGTGAACATTTATATTTAAATCGCCTCAAAAACTTTGATTAGCATCAGTTTTGAGTTACAATCAAGAGTTTAAATATCAAACTTTATGTGGGGTTCTTGGAGATACGAATCTGCTTTGGAACAGCATTTTGCTCAACTATTGGAATAACATAGTAATTTAGAATGAACTGTTTCGATAGTTTTTTAACATGTAACAACATATTTGGGTACTTCTACCAAGAAAAGGAAGATTAGTTTGATAACAATA
>NW_024393221.1:0-2176 GCF_016617805.1 Bactrocera tryoni
ATTTATTTGACCCACCTAGGTCAAACACTTTAGCCGCTAGAGCGTTTTAAATGTTAAGAAAATTGTAATTTTTCTCAAATTGTTACATTTTTTGTAAACGTTATCGCCTCGCCCCTGATAGGAATAGAGGGTAGATTGAGGGCTTTCCTGAAAGCCTCAAGGGTGAGCTAACTCCCAAAATGGTTTTGATCCCCCCCGGGCCCCATACCCCTCCAATTGTAGTGAAAAATTGGGGAAATGATAACAACCTATTTTCGCCTATTGCCACGCCCCCGGTGGGGCCTTGGGAGGCAAATTATACATTTCCTGAAAGCTCTTGAAATAACCTAACCGGCGCATATTATTTGACCCACCTAGGTCAAATACTTTAGCCGCTAGAGCGTTTTAAAAGTTAAGAAAAATGTAATTTTTCTCAAATTGTTACATTTTTTGTAAACGTTATCGCCACGCCCCTGATAGGGATAGAGGGTAGATTGAGGGCTTTCCTGAAAGCCCCAAGGGTGAACTAACTCGCAAAATGGTTTTGATCCCCCCCGGGCCCCATACCCTCCCAACTGTAGTGAAAAATTGGGGAAATGATAACAACCCATTTTCGCCTATTGCCACGCCCCCGGTGGGGCCTTGGGGGGCAAATTATACATTTCCTGAAAGCTCTTGAAATTGCCTAATCGGCGCATTTTATTTGACCCACCTAGGTCAAATACTTTAGCCGCTAGAGCGTTTTAAATGTTAAGAAAAATGTAATTTTTCTCAAATTGTTACATTTTTTGTAAACGTTATCGCCACGCCCCTGGTGGGGATAGAGGGGAGATTGAGGGCTTTCCTGAAAGCCCCAAGGGTGAACTAACTCGCAAAACTCCTGATCCCCCCCGGCCCCATACCCTCCCAACTGTAGTGAAAAATTGGGGAAATGATAACAACCCATTTTCGCCTATTGCCACGCCCCCGGTGGGGCCTAGGGAGGCAAATTATACATTTCCTGAAAGCCCTTGAAATTACCTAACCGGCGCAATTTATTTGACCCACCTAGGTCAAATACTTTAGCCGCTAGAGCGTTTTTAAAGTTAAGAAAAATGTAATTTTTCTCAAATTGTTACTTTTTTTGTAAACGTTATCCTTTTTCCTGAACATTTCGTGAAAGCTCTTGAAATTTCCTAATCGGCGCAATTTATTTGACCCACCTAGGTCAAATACTTTAGCCGCTAGAGCGTTTTAAATGTTAAGAAAAATGTAATTTTTCTCAAATTGTTACATTTTTTGTAAACGTTATCGCCACGCCCCTGGTGGGGATAGAGGGGAGATTGAGGGCTTTCCTGAAAGCCCCAAGGGTGAACTAACTCGCAAAATGGTTTTGATCCCCCCGGGCCCCATACCCTCCCAACTGTAGTGAAAAATTGGGGAAATGATAACAACCCATTTTCGCCTATTGCCACGCCCCCGGTGGGGCCTAGGGAGGCAAATTATACATTTCCTGAAAGCTCTTGAAATTACCTAACCGGCGCAATTTATTTGACCCACCTAGGTCAAATACTTTAGCCGCTAGAGCGTTTTTAAGGTTAAGAAAAATGTAATTTTTCTCAAATTGTTACATTTTTTGTAAACGTTATCCTTTTTCCTGAACATTTCGTGAAAGCTCTTGAAATTTCCTAATCGGCGCAATTTATTTGACCCACCTAGGTCAAATACTTTAGCCGCTAGAGCGTTTTAAATGTTAAGAAAAATGTAATTTTTCTCAAATTGTTACATTTTTTGTAAACGTTATCGCCACGCCCCTGGTGGGGATAGAGGGGAGATTGAGGGCTTTCCTGAAAGCCCCAAGGGTGAACTAACTCGCAAAATGGTTTTGATCCCCCCGGGCCCCATACCCTCCCAACTGTAGTGAAAAATTGGGGAAATGATAACAACCCATTTTCGCCTATTGCCACGCCCCCGGTGGGGCCTTGGGGGGCAAATTATACATTTCCTGAAAGCTCTTGAAATTGCCTAATCGGCGCAATTTATTTGACCCACCTAGGTCAAATACTTTAGCCGCTAGAGCGTTTTAAAGGTTAAGAAAAATGTAATTTTTCTCAAATTGTTACATTTTTTGTAAACGTTATCGCCACGCCCCTGGTGGGGATAGAGAGGGGAGATTGAGGGCTTTCCTGAAAGCCCCAAGGTGAACTAACTCGCAAAA
>NW_024393222.1:0-1890 GCF_016617805.1 Bactrocera tryoni
TAAATTATCTAACCGATGTTGTTTATTGGACTCACCTAAGTCGAATACTTTAGCCGCTAGAGCGTTAAGAATGCTGAAACAAAAATGCGCTTTTCTCAAAAAACTACATTTGTTTGTGAACACTATTGCCATGCTCCTGGAAGGGGTAGAGAATAGGTTAGGGGCTTTCCGAAAAGCTCTGTAAATTATCTAACCGATGTTGTTTATTTGACTCACCTAAGTCGAATACTTTAGCCGCTAGAGCGTTAAGAATGCTGAAACAAAAATGCGCTTTTCTCAAAAAACTACATTTGTTTGTGAACACTATTGCCACGCTCCTGGTAGGGGTAGAGAATAGGTAAGGGGCTTTCCGAAAAGCTCTGTAAGTTATCTAACCGATGTTGCTTATTTCACTCACCTTAGGGGCTTTCATAAAAGCTCTGTAAATTATCTAACCGATGTTGTTTGTTTGACTCACCTAGGTCGGATACTTTAGCCGCTAGAGCGTTTAAAATGTTGAAACAAAAATGCGCTTTTCTCAAAAAACTACATTTGTTTGTGAACACTATTGCCATGCTCCTGGAAGGGGTAAAGAATACGCTGGGGGCTATCCTAAAAGCTCTGTAAATTATCTAACCGATGTTGTTTATTTGACTCACCTAAGTCGAATACTTTAGCCGCTAGAGCGTTAACAATGTTGAAACAAAAATGTGCTTTTCTCAAAAAACTACATTTGTTTGTGAACACTATTGCCGCGCTCCTGGTAGGGGTAAAGAATACGTTGGGGGCTATCCTAAAAGCTCTGTAAATTATCTAACCGATGTTGTTTATTGGACTCACCTAAGTCGAATACTTTAGCCGCTAGAGCGTTTACAATGTTGAAACAAAAATGTGCTTTTCTCAAAAAACTAGGGGCTTTCATAAAAGCTCTGTAAATTATCTAACCGATGTTGTTTGTTTGACTCACCTAAGTCGAATACTTTAGCCGTAAGAGCGTTTACAATGTTGAAACAAAAATGTGCTTTTCTCAAAAAACTACATTTGTTTGTGAACACTATTGCCACGCTCCTGGTAGGGGTAGAGAATAGGTAAGGGGCTTTCCGAAAAGCTCTGTAAGTTATCTAACCGATGTTGCTTATTTCACTCACCTTAGGGGCTTTCATAAAAGCTCTGTAAATTATCTAACCGATGTTGTTTGTTTGACTCACCTAAGTCGAATACTTTAGCCGCTAGAGCGTTTACAATGTTGAAACAAAAATGTGCTTTTCTCAAAAAACTACAATTGTTTGTGAACACTATTGCCATGCTCCTGGAAGGGGTAGGTAATAGGTTAAGACCCTTTCTTAAAGCCCTTCAAATTATCTAACCAATGGTATTTATTTGAATCACCTATGTCGAATACTTTAGCCGCTAGAGCGTTTAAAATGTTGAAACAAAAATGTGCTTTTATCAAAAAACTACATTTGTTTGTGAACACTATTGCCACGCTCATGGTAGGGGTAGAGAATAGGTTAGGGGCTTTCCTAAAAGCTCTGTAAATTATCTAACCGATGTTGTTTATTTGACTCACCTAAGTCGAATACTTTAGCCGCTAGAGCGTTTACAATGTTGAAACAAAAATGTGCTTTTCTCAAAAAACTACATTTGTTTGTGAACACTATTGCCACGCTCATGGTAGGGGTAGAGAATAGGTAAGGGGCTTTCCTAAAAGCTCTGTAAATTATCTGACCGATGTTGTTTATTTGACTCACCTAAGTCGAATACTTTAGCCGCTAGAGCGTTTACAATGTTGAAACAAAAATGCGCTTTTCTCAAAAAACTCCATTTGTTTGTGAACACTATTGCAACGCTCCTGGTAGTCGTAGAGAATGGGTGAGGCCTAAAAGCTCTGTAAATTATCTAACCGATGTT
>NW_024393223.1:0-1196 GCF_016617805.1 Bactrocera tryoni
CTGCTTTCTCCAGGCTGGGACAAGGAAGCAAAACAAATGGGTCTGGCAGTGAACGAGGGGCAAGAACTATGTCAATGTCGTCGTATATCTCGTACAGCTCATCGTTCCATCGAATGCGATATTCGCCGTGACCAATGCGCAAAGGACCATAAATCTTTCGCAGAACTTTTCTCTCGAAAACTCTCAACGTCGACTCATCAGTTGATGTCATCGTCCAAGCCTCTGCACCATATAGCAGGACGGGAATTATGAGCGACTTATAGAGTTTGGCTTTTGTTCGTCGAGAGAGGACTTTACTTTTCAATTGCCTACTCAGTCCGAAGTAGCACCTGTTGGCAAGAGCAATTATGCGTTGGATTTCCAGGCTGACATTGTTGGTGGTGTTAATGCTGGTTCCTAAATAGACGAAATTATCTACAACTTCAAAGTTATGACTGTCAACAGTGACGTGGGTGCCAAGTCGTGAGTGCGACGACTGTTTGTTTGATGACAGGAGATATTTCGTTTTACCCTCGTTCACTGCCAGACCCATTTTCTGTGCTTCCTGGTCCAGCCTGGAGAAAGCAGAACTAACGGCGCGGGTGTTGAGGCCGATGATATCAATATCATTGTGGCTAGACGTTCATTCGCCGGAGTGAATGATAGTACTCGGCGACGGAGTCTCTCTCCCACCACGAATCCAACACCAAACTTGCGCTCCTTTATATGGCCACTGTAGTAAATGTCACAAGGACCTACTCGTCTCTGTCCTTGTCCCGTCCATCGCATATCTTGGACGGCGGTGATGTCAGCCTTTGTTTTTACGAGGACATCAACCAGCTGGGCAGCGGCACCTTCCCAATTAAGGGACCGGACATTCCAGGTGCATGCCCTCAATTCGTAGTCCTTATTTCGTTTGCCATGGTCGTCATCAAAATGGGAGTCTCTCATCCGAGGCTGGTTATAGCTTTTCACTGGGGGTGCTTTTTTCGTGGCGGGTCCCAAACCCAGCGCACAACCCTATGTAGGGAATGTTTCGCCTTCTCACTTTAGCTCGCCTTCGAACGGATGTTCTTAGGCTACCCAGAGGATACTTGGTCAAGGACCGGAAGTAGTGAGCTGCTTGAGCCATGTGTAAAAGAATCTTTTCTGGCCACTCCCAAGTGAATGGCGATCAGAGAACTTTCCTCACTTGCGTGAACTTCTGCACATGACTC
>NW_024393224.1:0-1506 GCF_016617805.1 Bactrocera tryoni
TTAATTGATACAAATTGGAGGAAGGACATTGTACTTAGTTTTATTAAAGGATATTAAATATATAGAGATAACTCATCATTCGAGGACCTCTTCTCTTCAGAGAAATTCGGAGTCAGTGGCCTCAACTTTAGATCAACAATTGACTGTCTTGTGAAAAATTTTAAATCCACAAGCACAGACAAAATGTTCCCGTGCCAGTGAGGCAAAGAAGTGCCCGTAGTGTCGAGAATATTGCTGCCGCTATCGCTTCAATTGAGGAAGACCCAAATTTTGCGAAAAAATCTTAGCCTACATCCTCACAAGATCAAATTAACACAAGAACTGAAGCCACTTGACCACCAGAATCGCAGAATCGTCGTATGTTCGTGAATTGGGCTTCGTCAATAAGCAAAATATGCGTTATTGGTCAGTCAGCAAGCCACACGTACTCCATTAGTCAACATTGCATCCCAAAAAATCACGGTTTGGTGTGGTTTATGGGCCGGCGGAGTTACTGGGCCGTACTTCTTCCATGATGATCAAAACCGGCACGTTACTGTGAATGGAAATCGCTACCACTCAATGATAAACGAAATTTTTTGGTCCGAATCGGATGATATGGACTTGGACAATATGTGGTTCCAACAGGACGGCACCAAAAGCCACACAGCGAATGTCACAATCGATTTATTGAAAACCAAGTTTGGTGAACGTCACGAAATGGCTCAGTAATTGGCCGCCTCGATCGTACAATTTGATGCCGTTAGACTATTTCCTTTGGGGCTACGTCAAGTCTACGTCAACAAGCCAGCGCCGATTGATGAACTTTGTACGAATATCGAACGTGAAATTGCAGCCCTGTCGGCCGATTTATGCTTGAAAACCGTCGAAAATTGGGTTCATCGTGAGTGCCCGTGGTGGGCATGAAAAGAAATCGAGTTTCATACATTGTGGCATCAAATATACATTCACATGAATAGTAGTAAGTGCATTAATATCCCAAACTGTTTTTATTAAAAAAACCTGATTTTTTCAATAAAAGCGCTAATTATTGAAAAAATCCCGCTCCATAGAGTTACAGGCTATTTGTAATACCAGAAGCAGGTATCAATATTAATACAAGCTGGAGTTAACGTCATCAACGTATTTTGAGAAGTTTAATATCGACTTGGTTTCTAATTCTGATACTTCCTCCAGTCTCTTGAACTGCAGAAGTTCCTAGATATCTTAGCTTAATGCTAGAGAAGGTCGGACACAAGCATAGGACCTGTTCCAACGTCTCTCTCATGCCTGCTTCTATGCCCTCTCTGCATATATCTTCGTTACTCATGCCCATCTGGCTCGCATGTGATGCCAGTAGGTTGTAACCAATCAAAAATCCAACAACCGTCCGGCAGTCCTTTCGAGCTCGTCTGAATAAAAAGCATGTGAATTTTCCTATGGGGCTTTTGCATACGATATTGGTGTTTCTTCACGCCCCCAAGGCATTCCATTTCAATTTGATTTTCGGAAATCTCGTTGTGTAAC
>NW_024393225.1:0-2065 GCF_016617805.1 Bactrocera tryoni
TATATTTCTCTTTCGTGTCCGATGGGTTTCAATATACCATGAATTTCTTTCTTTTGTATCATTTTCAAAGGCTTCTGCACCTATATATACTGGTGTTGAATATTTTAAAAGTTATAATATTAAATATATTATTATACTCTACATTGATGAATATAAAAAACCAGAGCAAGCGATTATATCTCAAATTATGTATAATTATATAACTGAGCATAAATAAACGATAAGTGGATATAGAAATCTTGATTTATCAAATTTAATTCAAACAAGAATATTCTTATAAATGGAAATTAAATATAATATTTGGGAAATGCAGTCAAATCTTACTTGCACTCATTGCAGTCACAACTTCCGGAGCCATCCAACATGGTGATCCTATGCATGTTCCACGTTTTCCAAATGTTGAATCAACTTCTCGTGATAAACCGAAATCACATAGCTTGACTCGTGCATCTTTAGTAAGAAGTATATTATCACCTCTAATATCCCTATGTATGACATGATTTCTATTTAGCTCAATAGCGCCACGACATATCTCGCGTATAATGTAGGCAATATGCTCCTCACGCATGCGCCGTTCCAGTTTTATCAATTTGTTGACCATATCCACGGCTGTTCCCCCACTGCAATACTATAAAGGTGTTTACACATAAACACTTCGTTTCATTGCTATAAAGACATTATACAATTATTCTGTGACACAGATAAAAATGTGTTCCCATTCCAAAGACGAATGATGTTATTTTAAAGGTTTATGGTTACTCTAATACCCGTGGCAGACATGTAGTAACAATACCATAGAAAAAGAATAATGGTATTCTGTTTACTTCGTTGATGACACACATGGCAATGTAGTAAACTCAAATACTAGCTTTGTTTCACAGGCATTAAAATTTTTCAAAAAATTTCAAACAATAAATATTTAGTTGTGTGTTGTGAAGACAATAAGTACAATTATTTAAAATACTTTAAAGTTAAGGTTTTTTTGTCGCCAAAAAACGATTTGGTTAAAGGCTCCCTAAAAACCTGACATAAAATAAGGCAATTATTGCTTTTCTGGAAAAAAATTGTGAAATTATTTTGTTTTCCATTTCATTTATTAATTTTTTAAGTCATTTTGACGGAATATTTCGAAGAGCTTTTGTGTAGAAGCTTTTAGCAAAGTTTGTTACCTTTAATAAAATACCACAATGAAACTTCATAGTATTGTTACAAGCAAAATACTACATTGCTCGTATGGTATCTTGCTAGTATTTGGTGACACACATATGGTATTTGTACCATATATGGTATTGCCACTACATGTCTGTCTCAGGTATAATGTAGTAATGTAGTCTGTCACGCGTATAACAAGAGAAAGAAAAAAAGGAAAAAAAATAACATTTCTCTTCTTTTAATAAGTGCGAGTATTCGATTTGTCATGGAGTTGGTGTAATTTAAAAGCATTTTTGGGTTAATAGAGCCCATGTACCCAAAATAGCTGTTTCATCTCAAAAATCGTATTAAATTGACGATAATCCTTGTAAACCTTTCCTAACAGCCATACCCAGATGACCTTAATTACATCAGGAGAACAAGCTCACCATCCCCAAAGATCGATATTTTTACGTTGAAGCCACGTTTTCGTTGACTTGCTCGTATGGATTCTCATATGAATTGTTGTCTTGTTGAAAAAAGAAAGACTTTTGCAAATGACTGTGTACATAGGGTAGCAGATTTGCTTCTACTACTTCCTCGTACTCGGAACTATTTATTCGGCAGGAGGTTAATACAAACAGTACTGTCCCAGAATTTGAAAATACCAGAGATCTGCAATTATTCCCTTTTTTAAGTTATTGGTTGAGTAACACAAAAAATATTATTTGTGTATATAAATAAAAATTCAACATACACAAATATCCACAAAAACATATTTACGCAAGACACACGTAGCGAGAGTATGAAAAACAAGTAAGTTTCTTTTCACGACCCGGTATTGTGCTCATTCTCTCATGAGTCAATACTTCAATCACGTCAAAGCGAAATGATTCAAAGCACCAAGAAGCACAAATAGTATTTTTGAATGACG
>NW_024393226.1:0-689 GCF_016617805.1 Bactrocera tryoni
TTGCTTCAAATCATAACTTAACATACTAAAGTTAATTAACCCTCATCATCTTATTCAAGTTGACATAAAGCCATGAGGGCAGTGCATTTGGAAAAATAATCCATGCTTTAACATTTAGGTATAAAACTGATTTTCTTGCATATGCACATTTAGAAATCCATATCAAGTTGTTTCAAATTATTAAATTCACATATTAAAGTTAATTAACTTTCTTCATCTTACAGAAGTTGGCATAAAGCCAAAACGACAGTGCATTTAAAAAATTTCACAATTTTACATTTCGGTATAAAACCGATTTTCTGGCATGTACACATTTAGAAATCCATATCAAATTGCTTCAAATCATTAGCTTCACATATTAAAGTTAATTAACTTTCTTCATCTTACTAAAGTTGGCATAAAGCCAAAACGGCAGTGCATTTGGAAAATTCCATTAATTTACATTTAGGTATAAAACCGCTTTTCATGCATGTACTCATTTAGAAATCCATATCGAGTTGCTTCAAATCATTAGCTTAACATACTAAAGTTAATTAACCTTCTTCATCTAACTGAAGTTGCCTTAAAGCCATAACGGCTGTGCATTTGGAAAAATTCCATTACTTTACGTTTAGGTATAAAACCGCTTTTCTTGCATGTACACATTTAGAAATCCATATCGAGTTGCATCAAATCATTAGCTTCACATA